>NC_134860.1:49596046-49896046 GCF_049852395.1 Peromyscus maniculatus bairdii | reverse complement strand
GAGAAGGAGGGGATGATATATCAGGAAAGAGCTGAAGTCTCCGTACATCACACAGCATAGAAGAAGAGAGAATAAGCCATTTCTTAAATTCCATAATTTGACAGAATTTGAGAAATCAGTTGTATGAAAATTCTTATAAACTAAAACTCTTTGAAGGAGTGCAATTTGTGTTGGGGAATAAATACACTTTGTTGAAATCAGCAGATCACCATCTGCAAAAAAAAATGTTTCTAATGAAACTTTCATTTGTTAAAACAATCAGGTTATAAATATAGCATTCACCCTGATTTATTTTCCATGTCTGTTCTTCTTCTACAGTCTCTTCCCTGCACCCAGCAGACCCACACATTGCTGCTCAAGTTCAGTAGTGTTCTCTATATTTCTATATATTCTTCTTCTGTTTTTGTGCTTGATTATTTTTCCTCCCCACAACTAATTATTTGTGTTCCTGATATCCTGAGAGAAGACAATGAAAAGTTTGGCTATCACAAGTATAGGAATAATTTCTTGGTCAGTGAACTTTGGGGATTTTCATCATAAAATGTTAAAACTTGAAGTCACTGAGTTAGATGATTTTTATTGAATTTCAGACTTCACGTTGTCCAGTAAAATTCTATTTCCTTACCTCTCCTCATGGAATCATCCTCACAGTGGATCTCCAGGCTCCTCTACGTTTATAGTTCCACAGAACAGCACAGCTAACAACCAGGAATAAACTTTGCTGTCTGTGACTGACAGCCTCACATATTCTCTGGTCTTTTTAACTGCCCAACCATTCAGGCACTTCAGAATGTCAACTCTGGGAAGCCTGCAGTGCCCCCTAGTGGACCAACACCATCAGCAAAGGTGACTTGAGGCCATAACTCCACATGTCACACAAAAGCAACCCCCTTTACTCCTTTAGTTCCTGATGGAGGAAATGCAAGATGGTCAGAAGACATGACAGTTGAGTCATCATAGAGCCTTTGTCCAGTGACAAATGGAGGCAGATACAGAGATCCATGGCCAGGCTCCAGGCTGAACTCCAGGAATCCAATTGATAAGGGAGAGGAGAGATACTGCAGGAGAAATATTGCAGGTGAGGGACGTCGAGATCATGATGGGAGGACGTGCAGAGATGATGGACCACACTAGAGGAAGCCCATGAACTGTGGACTGGTGGCTGTGGAGCCCCCATGGGACTGGACTAGGTCCTCTGGATACAGAAGACGGTTGTTTGGCTCAAACTGTTTAGGGGGCACCCAGGCAGGGGAATCAGGATCTGTCCCTGGTCTATGGGTAGGCTTCTGGAATCCAGTGCCTGTGGTGTGACACCTTGCACAGCCTTGGTGCAGTGGGGAGTGGCTGGGACCTGCCTAGGCTCAGTGTGCTGGGCTTTGCTGACTCCCCATGGGAGACCTCGATTTGGGGCATGTGGGGATGTGGGGTGGCTTGGGAAAGAGGGCTGGGAGTGGGAGGAGGGAGGGGGGCTGTGGATAGCCTGTGGAGTGAGTAGAAAATTTCTTAATGAAAAAAAAAAAGACATGGCATTCGAGATGGAGTTGGAGTTAAAGATGAACCACTTTTAAAGTGATACATCATGGAGATTAAACCTCTAAATAAGCTGATATTCCTTATCATGTGCTATTTATTAGATTTCTATAATTTAGTTAAAAATAAATCCATGAGCATTGACTAAATTTTTCCTGAAATTGAGTAGTATGAACACATAAAAGGGGAGGAGACACAGGTTTACACTCTAATGAAGAAGACTAAAATACAGGGATCTGAATAAAACAAACAGGATCAGGGAAGAGCATAGTGAAAGTTGTGTGATCCCAGGAATGAGAGAAATGCCCACGTGCAGATGATCAGACTCTGAAGAAAGCAAATGTGATGATAGGATAATAAACATAAGCCACCCCAAAAATTCTACCAAGGAAATTCTACAGCTGATAAACACCTTTAGCAAAGTAGCTGATACAAGATTAACTCAAAAAAATGAGTTAAATAAGAATGACATATGGGCTGAGAAAGTATTTGGAGAAACAACACCCTACACAATACTCACAATTAATATAAAATATCTTGGGGTAACTTAAACCAAACAAGTGAAAGACCTGTATGACAAGAACTTCAAGTCTTTGAAGAAAGAAATTGAATAAGACATCAGAAGATGGAGAGCTCTACAATGCTTATGGAATGGTAGGATTAACATAGTAAAAATGGCCATTTTACCAAAAGTAATGTATAGGTTCAATGAGATCCCCATTAAAATTACAACACAATTCTTCACAGACCTTGAAAGAACAATACTCAACAAAATAAAAATAACCAAGGATAAACAAAATAAATAACCAAGGATAGCTAAAACAATCATGTGCAATAAAAGAACTTCTGGAGGTATCACTATTCCTGATTTCAAGGTCTACTATAGAGGAATAGTAATAAAAACAGCATGGTATTGGCATAAAAACACAGGTTGATCAGCTGGGTCAAGTCAAAGACCCAGACATAAATCCACATGCCTATGGACACCTGATTTTTTGATAAAGAAGTCAGAAATATATGCTGGGAAAAAAGAAAACACCATCAAAAATGGTGCTGGTCTACCTGAATGTCAACATGTAGAGGAATGCAAATAGATCCATATCTATCACCCTGCCCAAATATCAAGTCCAAGTGGATCAAAGATCTCAACATAAAACCAGATGCACTGAACCTAATAGAAGAGAAAGTGGGGTATAGCCTTGAACAATTGTCACAGAAGACAACTTTATGAAGAGAACAGCAATAGACAGACTAAGATCAACAATTAATAAATGAGACCCCATGAAACTGTGAAACTTCTGTAAGGCAAAGGACACAGTAAGTAAGACAAAATGAGAGCCTACAGAATGGGAAAAGATCTTCACCAACCCCACATCTGACAGAGGGCTGATTTCCAGAATATATAAAGAACTCAAGAAACTAGACATCAACAAACCAAACAATCTAATTTAAAAATGGGATACAGATCTAAACAGAGAATTCTCAATAGAGAAACCTCAAATGTCTGAGAAACAAAGAAATATTCAACATCCTTAGCTATCAGGGAAATGCAAATCAAAATGACTTTGAATTCTATCTTGCAGCTGTCAAAATGGCTAAGATCAAAAACAGAAGTTACAGCTCATGCTGTTGAGGATGTGAAGCAAGAAGAACGCTCCTCCATTGCTGGTGGAAGTACAAACTTGTACAACCACTTTGGAAATCAATATGGTAGTTTCTCAGAAAACTAGGAATCGATCTACCTCAATATACAACTATACCACTCCTGGGCATATACCCAAAGGACACTCCATCTTACCACAAGAACATTTGCTCAACTATGTTCATAGCAGCTTTATTCATAATAGCCAGAAACTGGAAGCAACCTAGATGTCCCTCAACCAAAGATTGGATAAAGAAAACGAGGTACATTTGCACAATGGAGTGTTACTCAGCAATTTTAAAAAAAATACATCATAAAATTTGCAGACAAACAAACAGAACTAGAAAATAATCATCCAGAGTGAAGTAAGCCAGAACCAGAAAGATAAACATAGTATATACTCACTTGTAAGTGGATATTAGATATAAAATAAAAGATAATTATGCTATACCATACACAAACCCAGAAAGGCTAAGTAACAAGAAGGACTCAAGGGGTGAAGGCATGAATCTCCCTAGGAAGGGGAAATAGAACAGATATCGCAGATGGACTGTGGGCAGGAGAGGACAGGAATAGGAGAGACCAGGTGGGAGGAGAATGGAGGGAGAGTAATGAGAGAGACAACTGGAATTGGGGAGCATATGGAGGAAATGCAGAAACCTAGTGCAAGGGAAAGTCTCAGCAATCAATGAGGGTCACCATAGCTAAGATTCCTAATAATGTGGGATACAGAGCCTGAAGTAGCCATCTTCTATAATCAGGCAAAGCTTCCAGTGGAGGGATTGGGGCACCAACACAGCCACAAAACCTTCAGCCTACAATTTGCCCTGCTGCAAAATGTGCTGGGGTAAAGATGGCACAGAACTTATGGGAGTGGCGAATCAATGACTGATCCAGCCTGAGAGCCATGCCACAAGAGGGAACCCACGCCCGACATTGCCTAGGGGGCCAGGAATCAGAGGCTGGAAAGCCCAAAGACCAAGAATAGAACCACAAACAACTGGCAAAAAAAGTAGAAAAAGAATAGAAAAGGAAATGAAAAAAAGTCAATGAAATGATTCCTAATGATATTCTGCTATACTTGTAGACTAGAACCTAGCATAATTATCATCAGAGAGGTTTCATCCAACAACTAATGGGAGCAGATGCAGAGACCCATAGCCAAATATTGGATGGACAAAACTCAGGGAAACCTGTGAAAGAGGGGGAAGGATTGTAGAAGCCAGGGGGGTCAAGATCACAAGAAAACCCACAGAATCAACTCTCCTGGGTTAATAGGGGTTCACGGAGATGGAACCAACAATCAGGGAGCCTACATGGGTCTGACCTAGACTCCCTGCATATATATTACCGTTACTTAGCTTGGTTTTCTTGTGGAACTCCTAATAGTTGGGGCAGGGGGGGTCTCTGACTGTTTCATCTGCTTTTGAGACCCTTTTCCTCCTACTTGGTTGCCTCAGCCAGCCTTAATAAGAGGGAGCATACCTAGTCTTATTACAACTTAATATGCCATATTTGGTTGATATCCCTGGAAGGTTTTCTGAAGGGAAAGGAAGGAGAAGTGGATCTGGAGGAGAGGGGAGGTTGGTGGGAGGGACTGGAAGGAAATAAAGATGGGAAACTGCAGTCAGGATGTAATATAGGAGAGAAGAATAAATTTTAAATTTTTTAAATTGTTTCAAATAATAAAAAGAAATCAGAGATACCATAAATAAATAATTTAATGATGTGCCCAAAAAGAAGAATCAACCAAACCCCAAATCAGAAGATGGAAAGAAAATATTAAGATCAAAGAATAAATAATGGAATGAGAAGGAAAAAACAGAGAATCGGTGAGACAGATAGATGGTTCTTTGAAAAGATAAGTGCTGTGGGATGGTCTGTATGTCAAATTGCTCTGATTGGTCAATAAATAAAACACTGATTAGCCAGTGGCCAGGCAGAAAGTATAGGCGTGACAAGGAGAAAGGAGAATTCTGGGAAGTGGAAGGCTGAGTCAGAGAGACACTGCCAGCCGCCGCCATGACAAGCAGCATGTGAAGATACCAGTAAGCCACAAGCCATGTGGCAAGGTATAGATTTATAGAAATAGATTAATTTAAGATGTAAGAACTAGATAGCTAGAAGCCTGAGCCAATAGGCCAAACAGTTTAAATAATATAAGCATCTGCATATTTATTTTATAAGTGGGCTGTCGGACTGCCAGGACTTGGTGGGAGCTGGAGAGAAAGTCTCAAGCTACAGATAAGTAAGATTAACAACTTCTTAGCTCTCTTGACCAGAAAGAGTGAGAGGATGAAAGGGGATACTAATAAAATTCATAAAAAATCATTAGTTTTTTTTTGAAAACATATATTCCACTAAATTTAGATGCCTTAAAAATAGATGAATATCTAGATGCATGTGACTTACCAAAATTAGCCCACACAAAATAAAACATTTAAACAGGTGTATAACAAGGAAAAATGACAGCTCAATTTCCCTAATGGACCAAGACACAAAAATTCCTAAAATAAAATACTTGCAAACTGAAATCAAGAACACATAGAAAAGATCATTCACCATGATCAAGTTGGTTTTATTTCACAAATTCACTGAATGTTCAATATACATAAATCATCAAGTGTTATAAATTACATAAATAGACTTGAGGATAGGTGAGTCACAGGGTCATCTCACTGAGCACAGAAAAGACTTTTGCCAAAATCCAACCTCTCTTACTGTTAAAAGTCCTGAAGAAATTTGTAATAGAAAGAACATATCTCTGTGTAATATAGGCTACATATTACAAATCTACAGCCAACATTATATTAAAATCAAACCCTTTACACTAAAATCCAGAACAGGACAAAGAGACCCATATCCTCCTCTTTTATTCTATATAGTACTAGAGTCTTAGCTATAGAGATAAGACAAATAAGACAGCAAAAGAATACAACTGGAAAGGAAGAAGTCGGTGTCTCTATTGGCAGGTGACATGAATCTATATATAAAAGACCCTAAAGGGTCCACTAGAAAACTCATAGAACTTTTGAACATTTTCAGTGAAGTACCAAAATACAAAATCAATGCACAAAAATCAGTTGCCTTCCTATATAATAATGACAAATATTTCTACTAAGAAAGAAATCAAGGAAACAATCCTATGTACACTGTCTTCAAAACAAAATACTTTGGAATAAACTAAGGATGTATGAAAAACACTTGTAGAAATTCACCTCTTTTTAAGCTAGTTGTATCAGTTCCTTTTCTGTTGCTATGATACAACACTAACCAAACTAGCTAAAGAAAACAAAGGTTTATTTTGACTTGTCATTCTAGAGATATATAGTCCATCATGACAAGGAAAGCATGGCAATAGTCATAGAATGTGGGACGGTGACAAGAGGGCACGGGATGATCATGTTTTCATCCATACACAAAAGTCAGAGAGGTAACAGAAAGTGAAAGCAGGGTGTACAACCCCAAAGCCTCCCCCAGTCACGCACTTGCACAGCAAGACTCTCCCTCCTAAAGGTCCATTGCCTCCCCAAACAGCACCACCAACTGGGGATGAAGTGTCCAAATACATGAGCCCATGGGGGACATTTATCTTTCAAGCCCAAATACCAAATTAAGAACATACATTTTTAAATAGGGGGTTTGAATACAGATATAGCCTACATGAGTGAACAATGCTGCCTCTCAGAAGACATGAGCTATTAAATGAAAATCTCAGTACTAGACGATAGATACCTCCTTAAAGTTACTGTTCAAATAAGTATTAGCAGTCCCCACACACACAAGAGTCTAGGGTGTTACCATTTCTCTTGGTTGTCAACTGTGTTAGTTTACTTTCTATTACTATGATAAACAGCATGACCAAAAATAACTTTGGGAGGAAAAGGTTTGTTTCATCTTACAGTTTATAGTCTATCCTGAAGGAGTTTCAGGACAGGAACTCAAGCCGGGGATGTGGAGGCAGGAACTCTATTAGAGGCCCTGTAGGAATGTTGCTTAGTATCTTGCTCTCTATGGATCACTTGGATTGCTTTTTATACAAGCCAGGACCACCTTCCCAGAGTTGGCACCAGCCACAGTGGGCCAGGACCTCTGAAATCAGTCAATCATTAATCGAGAAAAATGCCACCACAAACTTGCCTGAGGGATAATCTGGTAGAAGCATTGTCTGAATTATGGCTACCTCTTCCCAGATGTCTACAGTTTGTGTAAAGGTAACAAAAAACTAATCATCACCCAACCATATTTACATAGTGAGATACAATTGCTGAAGACACAACACATTTTGGTGGCAGGACAAAAAA
The DNA here is from genome assembly GCF_049852395.1 of Peromyscus maniculatus bairdii. Lineage (NCBI taxonomy): Eukaryota > Metazoa > Chordata > Mammalia > Rodentia > Cricetidae > Peromyscus > Peromyscus maniculatus. The sequence goes on along the minus strand of NC_134860.1, from coordinate 49,888,570 downwards.
AAAAAATCAAGCTGACTTGATAACTTCCTCCCTGCTGGCTGTGAGGGTTGCTGGGGGAGAAAAGTCATCTGTAGTATCATCCAATAGTGAACCTTGAATGTTACAATTCCAACTTGCCAAGAAAAAAAAACAATGTGTCCATGATGCAATAGTGGCATGAAGACTGAGGGGTAACCCACAACTTTCTAATTAGATTTGAGACTTGTTTCACAGCAGAGAATGCTTGCCTGCTATTGTAAGCCTGGTCAAAGCCATGTCTCAGGAGGTCATAGGCCCTAACAGGTGGGTAATCTACTATTTTTAACTAAGTGGACATGGCAAACTGCCTTCTAAATATTTGTGTATATCCATAGATTAGTGCTAAGCCTTGACGAAAGCACCTTCTGCAATAAACAGAAATCAATACAGATATCATTAACTGGTCAAAATATTGAGATTCTCATCCCTAAATAGGACATCTCTATCAACTGCTGACCTCAAGGCTCAAGGAGCATCTAAGAAGAGGGAGCAGAAAGAGCGTAATGGCCGGGAGATAGGGAGAAGTGCTACAAAATGCTGTCTTCTGGACATGATATGCCCAGAGCATCCTTGAAATCACTAAATTTATGGGTACCTGCACAAGATCAAGTCAACATCAGTCATGTTCCAACAGACAGCATTAATTGGACTCAGGAGGTAAGCAAACAAAAGGAGAAGACCTGAAGGTAGGAAGATGTGTCAGGCACTGAGGGGAGCAAACAGGGGGACATGGAATGGATAAAATAAGATACATTGTATACATGTAAGCAATTGTCAAAAATAAAAGAATATTTTAAAGATTATATAATAAGTACCTGGGCAAGGTGGCACACATCTTTAATTCCAGCACTTGGGGAGATAGAGGCAGGTGGATCTCTGAGAGTTTGAGGGCAGTCTGGTCTCCATAGCAAGTTGCAGGCCAGCAGTGGCTACATAGTGAGACCCTGTATCAAAACACACACACAAGAAAAGAAGGAGAGGGAGAGAGAGAGAGAGAGAGAGAGAGAGAGAGAGAGAGAGAGAGAAGTAAATTGAAATGAAAAGATTATATAGTAAGAAAAACGAAGATAGTCCCAAATTTAGCTAGCCAAGGCATTATACAGCTGTCCTTGCCATGTAATACACATCAGTTTATCATTCATGGTGTTTAGCCATCTGGTCTTCAAAATAGAATAAAGGGAATACTTAACAGAAATATTAAAGAATAAAAGAAGACTAAGGTTTAAGAGAATTGTCTGCTCTTCCAGAGGACCCAGGTTTGATTTCCAGAGCCCACATGGCATCTCATAACTGTAACTCCAGCTCCAGGGGGGTCCTATGCCCTCTCTGGCCTCAGCCACCACAAGGCACACAAGTGACAGACAGGCATATATGCAGACAAAATACTCAAATACATGAAATAAAAAAATTTAATTTCTTTAATTTAAAAGGAAATCATGATAAGTAAAATGTTCTTCAAAATGTTTTCAGGTCAACTTGAAGCTAACTTTGAGGTTATGTTCATATACTAAAATTACAAGGTGAAAAATCTTCTATTTCAATTTTTTTTTTAAGTTTTTCTCCAGCCCTGTTCTCAGTTTTATGCACAGGTAGCGGATGCCTGGGGAGCACTGTGCACTTGCTGCACAGAAGTAGATGGCTGAGTCCTCAGGATGGGCAGCTGTGAAGTTCAGGGAGAGATGTTTGTCCTTCTTCTTCAGGAGGACAATCAGTCCTTGTTCTTCTTTTCTGTCCACATTTGAAAAAACATTTATAAGGAGCTGGAGACCTGCTCCAGGCTCCTGCTTGTACCAGGAGAAGTAAGAAGGGGAACTGGCTGTGTAAGTGCAGTTGATAACGGCGCTGTCTCCCTCCTGGACACTCAGGAGAGAAGGCTGCTGTTCCAGCTGCTCTCCTCTGCTCACACCTGTGCAAAAGAAAACAGCAGGAAGACCGTCAGGCCACCGTTCCCCAGACTTTGCTTTTCTTCCTGGGATGACTATGGGCAATCTGGAGGAACCTGTCCACCCCTCAGACTGATAATGAACATTGCCAAATGCCTTGTTTCCCAAAAGCTCTCACTCACAGTTCAGCTGCAGCCACAAGCACAGGACAAAAGGTCCAGGCAGTGTCTTCATTGCTCTCCCTGAGGACTGTGGCCTTCAGTCAGGCAAGATGCTTCTGTGATCAGCTCTCCTCCTCTGTCCTCCACAGCACTGCAGGTTCTTCAGTTGTCTGCACAGAAGGCTGCTCACTGCAGCTGCTCTTTCAGAAGTCGAAGTCCCTTGGTTAAGTTTGCAGCAACAGAGATGTTCTGCCACCTGGTGGACAGTTCCTACCTGCTGAACCAGCGGCTCCAATCCTCTTTGAGCCTGTATCTCCAGGATATTCTGACACACTAAATAGCAAGTCACTGAAGCAAGGTTGCAAGCATGTCCAATATTAAAACTGGCATCGTGTAACAGAAAACAAATACAGTGAAAAGAGAGAGTACAGAATTGCATTGCATGTTCTCGGCACACTGCTGAGTTCCCTTAAGTAAGCTGGGAGTAGAGTTTAAGTAAGTTCTTTTAAGTGATGCTTATTGAGCAACAGGATTAGCCTGTTTGAAATCAGGGAATCATCTAGTCCACTAAGCAAATAAAAGTAAAATTCTTTTTCCTCCTCCTTCTTCCATTTTTAAAACTGATAACAATAGCAACCAGCTGGGCAGGCCATCTTGATTCAGCTCTCACAGAGGAAAAACTACATCTATGGAAAGAATTTAAGCACAAATATTGGACTAGGAGACAGAGAGTCACAAAATATGTCATATTTATGATATTGTTGGCTTTTCTCTTTCAATACCTGGTATTTTCCCAATCCCAGGAAATAGGCAGTGTTGTGGATCATCCTTTAATAAATGTGGCTAAGTCACTGTGCTAGTTAGCTTGTTTGTCAACTTGACCCAAGCCAGGGTCATTTGAGAAGAGGTAACTTCAATTGAGAATCTGTCAGACTGGCATGTCAGCAAATGTTTGGGGCATTTATTGATGTGAAAGAGTCCAGCTCACTATGGGTGGTGCCATCCCTCAGCAAGTGGTCATGAATTGTATAAGAAATCAAGTGGAGATTGCAGGACTCCTGCAGGCAGGTCTGACCACTACCACCCCCCATTGGACCTACAAGCCCCACTCCGCCCCCCGAAACCCTCCCATCCCCTGAGACCAGAGCTATTACCTGAGACACAGAATCTGCCAGCTCTGATTGGACCAAGAGGTGAGTCATTGTTCTCCCAGCCAATCACCCCAGCCTCTAGACTTTAGGCCCAGAGGCACAACCTGTGCCCACATACCCCCACCCACTGCAGGCCCAGTTGCAGGCCAGTAGGGCAAAAATCCTGAGGGCAGGTGTTCCCATCACAACCCCCTATTGGACCCTGCAATCTACAAGCCCCACTCTGTCCCTCAAACCCACTACCCACTGGAGACCCCAGCAGCTTCCTGAGACACAAACACTGACAGTGGACCAAGAGTGGCTCCCTGAGACACAGACACCATTTGCACCAATTGGAGGAAGAGATGGGTAGACGCCAGTGCAAGAATACATTCAACAACATTTGCTCAACCATGTTCATGGCAGCATTATTTGTAATAACCAGAACATGGAAACAATCTAGATACCCTTCAACAGAAGAATGGATAAAGAAAATGTGGTACATTTACACAATGGAGTATTACGCAGCAGTAAAAAACATCATCATGAAACTTGTAGGCAAATGAATGAAACTAGAAAAAATCATCCTGAGTGAGGTAACCCAGACCCAGAAAGACAAACATGGTATGTACTCACTCATAAGTGAATGTTAGATACAAAGCAAAGGATAACCAGGCTACAATCCACAACCCAGAGAAGCTAGATAAAGAGGAAGACACTAAGAAGGACACACATAGATCGCCCTGGGAAGAAGAAAGGATTAAGATCTCTGGGTAATCTGAGAGGGGGGAATAGAGGGGAAGGCATGGGGGGATAGGAGGTAGGAACATGGGGGAGAGACAGGGAGGGAGAACAATGAAAGAGATATCTGGACAGAGTGTGCCGTTAAGGGGATGGGGAGAAATCTGCAGCTAGGGAAAACCCCAGGAACCCACAAGATTGTCCCCAGCTAAGGCTCATAGCAGTGGTGGAGATGATTGTTGAACTAGCCTATCCCTGCACTCATATTATTGTCTATTCTAATTGTCATCTTAAAACCTACATCCTGTGACTAATGGAAGCAGATGCAGAAACCCACAGCCAAGCACTTGACCAAGATCTTGGAGATCAATTGAAGAGAGGGAGGAAGGATTATAAAGAGCAAGGGGGGGGGGTGGTCAGGATCATGATGGGAAAAACCACAGAAATAGCTGACCCAAGCTAGTGGGAGCTCATGGACTCGGGACTGACAGATGGGGAGCCTGCATAGGACCAAACTAGGCCCTCTGAATGTAGGTAAAAGTTGCATGGTTTGATGTGTTTGTGGGGCCTCTGGCAATAGGACCAGGACTTATCCTGGGTACATGAACTGGCTTTTTAGACTCCATTCCCTATGGTGAGATGCCTTACTCAACCTTGATGCAGCGAGGAGGGGCTAGGTCCATCCCCAATATGGTATAAGAGCCTGTGTTGACTACCCAAGGCAGGCCTTACCCTCTATGAGGAGGGGATGGGGGTGGGATGGGGTATGTGGGGAGAGCGAAAAAAGAGGAGGGAGGGGGAACAGGGGTTGGTATGTAAAAGAAAAGAAAAAGGTTTTAATTAAAAAATTATATAAAAAACAAAAACATATTAGTCATGTACTCTGATTTTTTATTTATTTTTATTTTATGTGAATGAGTGTTTTCCCTTTATGTATATATTTTGTATGTTTATATATGTATTATTATGTATATATCTGTGCATATATGTGTGTATCTATGTATGTGTGTGTATCTATGCATGTATATCTGTGTGTGTGTATGTATGTGTGTGTGTATGTATGTATGTATGTATGTATGTATGTATGTATGTATGTATGTATGTGACTAGGGCCCTCTGACGCTAAAAAAGAGTGTCAGATCCCTGGAACTGGAGTTACAGGTGGTTGTGAGCCACCATATGGGTTCTGGAAATTGAACTTGGAGCCTCTGGAAGAGCAGCAAGTACTCTTTTTTTAACTTTCTTTTTATTTATTCTTTGTGTCTTTCACATCATGCATATCGATCCCATTCATTTCCCATTCCTATATATCCTGCCTTCTGCTCTTGCATCTCTGCCCCCTCCCAATAAAATTTCAGAGAAAAAAGGAAAAAGGGGGGGGGGAATCTCATCATGGAAGCTGTAGTATGACACAGTAAGTCACACAGTAAAGCCTTTTGTCCATGTATCTTTACTTGCAAGTGTTCACTGCAAAGAGTCATAGGTCTGGTTCCAGGCCTCTGGTTTCTGCTACACTATCGATGCTGGGCCCTCACTGGGACTCCTCTTGGATATTCGGCTGTAGCTCTATGTTGTGGAAATCATTCAGCTTTGGGTCTGCAGGACCAGTGCCTTCATGTGCTCCAGAAGACCACAGATGGGGTGAATGTTAGGGTGGGCCAACTCATAACTCTGGTTCTGGGCCTGGGTAGTTGCAGGTTTTGTCTGCCCACCAGCTCTCAGGGTGAACTCTCCTGCATTGCCTGGGTGAGTTCATCCCTTGCAGTGATGAGCAATGGCAGGGCAGGTTCTCCTGCTTTCACATCCTGAGGGTTGGATTTCCCACACCTACACCTTCAGGGCCAGCCCTACTGTGTTGCCCAGGCATGGCATAGGGACACTCTCCCGAATGCTGCAGCAGATGAGGGGCAGGGCTAGCTCTCCCCTTCTTATGACTTTAGGGCCAGCTCTCCCACCTGCTTCAAGCGTTGATGGGCGGAGGTGGGGGACATATCTCCACCACCCATGCCAATGAGTAATAGGGACAGCTCCCCAGTGCTTAAATCTTCGGGGCTAGCTCACCCATACCTCTGCCAACAAGACTGGTTCTATTGTGCTGCCCAGGCAAAGTGCAGGGCCTGCTCTCCCAAGTGTTGCAGCAGCAAATACTCAATCCCTGAGCCATCACTCCAGGCCCTATTCTGTGTTTTTATGAAGCATTTTATAAAACACACACACACACACACACACACACACACACACACACACCCCTGAGATTGTGTGTTCACCTATAATATACTCAAAGCAATGACAAAACCTAAACCCGTGTCCTATTCTAAATTTGTGATGCCTGGCTATATCCTAGACATTCAGTCCCCAGGCTCTGCTCAACTTTTTGTAAACTGCTCACTCCTGCTTAGGAAAATGTTAACAAAGCCGGACAGTGGTGGGGCACACTTTTAATCTCTGCACTTGGGAGGCAGGGGCAGGCAGATCTCTGTGAATTTGAGGCCAGCTTGGTCTACAAAGCAGGTTCCAGGACAGCCAGAGCTATACATAGAAACACACACACACACACACACACACACACACACATACACACACACACACACACACACACACACACACACACACACAGGCTACACTTTTCAAAAACGGAGGCATGTATTTTACATACTCTGTATGCATAGCAAGTGTGTAATATCTGTGTGTGCACATGTGTTCACATCTACACTCCAAAACTAAAGTCTCTGGGTTAGCTGAGAAGAAGAACATAAGCACCGCACATGCCCTCACTGAGACCACAAGTGGTCAGGACTCTTGTGGGATAACAGTACTGTAGTCTGTGCACTCTCTTACTTCCTTATTTTAGGTGTATGAGGGCTTTGCTGTATATAGACCACACACTTGGTGCCTGCAGAGGCCAGAAAAAGAGCATTGGATCCCCTGGAACTAGAGTTACAGATGGCTGTGAGCCACCATGTGGATGCTGGGTAAGAAACTAAAGTCCTCTGCAAGAGCAACAAGAGCTCTTAACCACTGAGCCACTTCTCCGGTCCCTGCCCTCTTAATTGTTAAATTTTACACCACCTAACTGAAATGCCTATTTAAAATTAAATGACATGAAAAAAGTTAGGGAGCAATAAGAATGCATGCTTACACCTTTTAAAAATGAAAATGCCATGGCACTTTGGAAAGCACTGGGTCTATGCTTCCCTCTAGACTATGACTGCCACCCTGCCACAGGATGTTGCACAGGTGCAGACCCAGCTATCTCACTGTGTGTCAGCCATGATGCAGTAGTACACAGCAGTGTCTCTCAGGGAAACCCGGGGCAGGCTCAGAGTGCTGAACTTCCGGTCCGCAGAAATAAACAGAGACGCCATTTCATTTGCCCCATGGACCTTATATCCTTGAATAATAAACTGTGGTCCCTGAGGGGGGACCTGCCGGTACCAGTAGATGTACTCGTTTGTAGCGATGTTTGTGTGGCTGCAGGATACATTCACTTCTTGCCCTTCATAGGAGTCCATGGAGAGGGGCTGGGTGGTCTTAGCAAGGCTCCATGTGGCTGTGGGAGTAAACAGAATCCTCATTCCTGTCCTGGGACAAGATGATTAGAAGCCCCCATGCAGTTCCCATGGCTCTTTCTCATATGGACCTACCCCTGACTCTTCCTGCCAACCATACACATGTACCCAATTTACTTCCCATTTGTGTTTCAGGACAAAACTATCCTTTCCTCTTATACAAGAGATTCCAGGATCACAGGTACAGTGGTACCAGTTTACTTTCTCCCTCCCTAACATGGATGTGAGTGATCGGTAACCCCAAACACCTTTAGTACCCCCAACATACACTTCACATAAAGGCCGAGTAACTACCAGCACAAAATAACACCACAAAGGTTTCCCGGACATCTTGAATAAAGGACAGTTGCCTGCCAATTGAAGATCCCTGTCTAGCATCCTCAAACCCAGGTCCCTTTCATTGTAGTCCAAAAATAACTCACCCAGGGTCAGGAGTACAGTCACTTTTGCCACCTCCTTCATATTCTCATGGTAAGCACAGGCCCAGATTTCAGTTCCTTTGCTGAATCTGAGCTTAGACTAGGATGGGAACCAAGGGAGAAACACAAGAAGCCACCGCCAGACACCACTCTTGCTGCCCTCACCTGGCTATGATCCCCAGAGAACAGCCAATAGTAGGGCAGCTGCTAGGAAGGAGACTCCCCTTCAAAATTCAAAACCTCAAAGCAAAAGGAAGTTAAAGGGGAAGACAGTATCAGAGGGCAGCAGTTTGAGTTTCATGCTAAATGTTTGGTGAGGTCTAATCCATTCGAGGATCATGAAGCAAGTACATAACAGATAGATTCATTCATACTCTTCTTTCTCCTTCCGTCCTAGACAGCCCCAGAGGGAAGTCAGCTACTGTAGATGTCCAACACTCACAGACTCATGGACAGTCATATCACTGAGCAAAATCTTCATGATCTAGCCTATTATGCCATAAAATATATGCTTCATTGGCCAATATGCAAGCAAGGTAAACTAGAAATCCCTAATCTCATCCCCAAAAAAGAACAGATGAAAAGTCTGACCTAGCATCTTCCATAACCTAATATGTGGGTATCTTTTAAGGATCCCTCATCTACTTTCCAGATACCATTCAATGGGTGTCAAATACAGAAGTAGACCCCCACCCACCCAATGAGGTCACATGACCAGGTAGCTGGTACATTTGATGTGGAGCCATTCATGGAACCAGAGAGAAAATGAGACTAAGACCCCCAAAGGGGACCCCTCTTGTAAAAATAATAGGAGAGAGGGGGGAACAGCATCACAGTTTTGCATATACAGAATAGGCAATACAGTCAATTGCAATACCAAGTTTTCTGAAAAACAAGTTCCAGTACACCAAGGAAATACAATATGGAACAAATGGAAAAATGGAGAAATAGGCAAAGATGGTGAAAGGGGGTGCTAATGCCTTGTATCACATGGAAGGAAGAATGGGGTTTCTTCAGTGAAGAAGCAACTAAGAAAAAGCAAGCTCTCAAATAGATGCTTGGGGCTGAAACTTTGTCTTATACTGTATAGTAAGTATATACACAAAAATAAAATAAGCCCCCAATTAAATGCTTTCTCTTCTAGGATTTGCTGTGGCCATAGTGTCTATTCACAGCAACAGAATAGTGACAGGGGCATTTTTTTTTTCAATTGAAGTTCCTCCTTCCCAAATGACTCTACTTTGTGTAAAGTTGACATAAAACCATGCCTCACAATCGAGCCCTTATCAACTTGACGCACAAACATACGAGGGCCTTTCCTTTCTATTTATCCCCCAAGATGTCATGTCAATATTGACATCACAAAAACAAACATCCTAACTTTTAAAAGTCCCAGTAACTTTAAAAACCCAAACACTTTAAAGTTCTGTCTCTTTAAATCATCCAAAGTCTCTTTCAACATCCAAAATCTCTCTAAAATGTCCAAAATCTCTCTAAAATTGTAATGTCTCTCTAAAAATTTTAAGTCTTTCAACTGTGGGCTCCTATAATATCAAAAATTAGTTAAGGGTGCTGGAGAGATTGCTCAGCTGTTAAGAGCACTGGCTGCATTTCCAGAGGACCCAGGTTCAATTCTCAGCACCCACATGGCAGCTCACAACTGTCTGTAACTCCAGTTCCAGGAGATCTGACATCTTCATTATCAATGCACATAAAATAAAGTTAAATAAAATAAATTAAAAGTAAGTGAAATACTTTCTTGCTTGGAGAGGGAGAATGAGGGCACAGTCACAACCGAGTCAAAGCAAAACTCAAGTGCACCAGGGTGAAGCTCAGTGTCACGATCTTCTGGGGTCCAGAGGGCCCCATTTCTCCTGCTCTGCTTTAAGCAGCAGACACAGCTTGTCTCTTAGGCTCAGGCCACCTCTGCTCTACAGTTGCTGTGTCCTTAGTGCTCATCCCATGGTAGTGACATCTCCAAAATGCTGGGGTCTCTGCTACAACTGGGCTGTACCTTGGCCAATGGCCTCTCTTGAACTCTCTTCAGCAACTCTAACCTTGTCACATAGTACAATGTCTCAACTCTTCTCCACAAGCCCTTCACACCTTTAAAAACAATACCACCTAGGAAACTCTTACCCATTACCAAGTTCAGTGGCCAGCACAAGGTACATCTTGGCTCCCTCTAGACCACAGCTTTTGTGTGTTGATCCTAACACTTCTCAGAAGATTTTGCCTTAATGATGCTGGCCTCTTCTTAATCACAGCTGGTGCTTTAGCCCCAGTGGGCCAGTATTGACTGTCCCCACAAAGCAAAAGTTGCCCTTCAGTGGTTCTTGTCTCATAGCCAGTTCTTCAGCTACAGCTGAAAAGAAGCATAGATTCTTAGTTCAAAATATTGAATGGCCCCAGGTACCTTTTTTTTCCAGTTAATTTGGCTAAAGGCTTCTCCGTCTTGCTAAACTTTTTATTTTTTCCCCCTAGGTTTTGCAAGACAGAGTTTCTCTGTGTAGCCCTGGCTGTCCTGGAACTCACTTTGTAGACCAGGCTGGCCTCAAACTCACAGAGATCTACCTGCCTCTGCCTCCTGAGTGCTGGGATTAAAGGCATGTGCCACCATCTCCTGGCTTAAATTTTTTAAAGAACCAACTTTTTGTTTCATTGATTCTTTGTCATCTACTTTTTGTTTATTTTTTTTTTGGTATTGTTTGTTCTTGTTTTTACAAGGCCTTCAGGTACATCATTAAGTTATGAATTGGAGATCTTAACAGCTTTTATCTAAGCATATAGTGCTGTAAACTTTCTTCTTAAGACTCTTTTCATTTTTTTCCCATACATTTTGGTATGTTGTAGTTTCATTTTCATTCAATTGTAGGAATTTTTAAATTTTCCTTCTTGATTTCTTCCTTGACCCGATTATGAGTCAGTTCTGTGGTGGTTAGTTTCCATGAGTACACTTCCTATGGTTTCAGTTGCTGTTGATATCTAGCTTTATTCCACTGTGGTCAGATAGAATGTGGGATATAGTTTCAGTTTTCTTATATTTGTTGAGACTTCCTTTGTCTCCTAATATGTAGTCTATTTTGGAGAAAACTCCAAGAAAAAGAATGTTTATTCCTTACTATTTGTATGTAATGGTTTGAAGACATCTCTTTGATATGTTTGATTTATGATGTCATTTAACCTGAGTTTCACTGTTTACTTTTTTTAGATGACCTCTCTATTGGTGAGAGTAGAGTATTGAAATCACCAATATCAATTTACAGAGATCAGTCTGCTGTATAACTTATACCTTATAGTGCTTCTTTCATAGGAATTGGGTCCTCCTCGAATTGATTTAATAAAACACTGATTGGCCAAGAGCCAGGCAGGAAGTATAGGCAGGACAACCAAACTAAGAATGCTTGGAAGAGGAAGGGCGGAGTCAGAAGTCACCAGGCAGACACAGAGGAAGCAAGATAAGAATGCCATACTGAGAAATGGTACCAAGCCATGTAGCTAAACATAGATAAGAATTATGGGTTAATTTAAGTGTAAGAGCTAGTTAGTAATAAGCCCAAGCTATCAGCTGAGCATTTATAATTAATATCAGCCTCTACATGGTAATTTGAAAGCAGCTGTTGGGTATTTGGAGTTTCTGGCAGGACAGAAACATCCACTACATATGGTGGCCAATGTGGGGCACAAACCCACAACCCTGAGATTAAGAGTCTCATGTTCGAACAAATGAGCTATTTATTTTTATGAGGTATTTTTCTTAGACAAAAAAGATAATCCTGTTAATAATTAGCCTGTTTTCTAATCCAATCTATTAGCCTGTGTTTCTATTGGAAAGTTGGTAGCATTAATATTAAGAATTATTATTAAATAATGTATATTAATTCCCGTCAAATTTTGTTTTATGGTGCTTTATTAGGCCACTTTTATTTTAATGTTCTGGAATTATTTCTTTATTCCTTGTGCCTTCTTGGGTATGTTTAACCTTGTCTTCAGATCTAAGGATTCCCTACAGTATTCTCTATAGTGATCATAAATTTTTAAATCTATCTTTAAAGTTTTTTTATTTTATGTGCATTGGTGCTTTGCCTACATTCACATCTACATGAGATATCAGAGCCCCTGGAACTGTAGTTATAGACAGTTGTGAGCTGCCATGTGGGTGCTAGGAATTGAACTCAAGTCCTCTGGAAGAGCATCTGGTGCTCTCAACTGCTGAGCCATCTCTCCAGCCCTTTAAATCTATTTTTATCATGGAAAGTTTTCCTTTATCCCTGGATTAATATTGATAATTTGTCAGGTATAATAGCTTGAGTCAGCATCTGTGGTCTTTAATAACTTGTAGAACATTAATCCAAGCTCTTACAATTTTCATTGATCTCCACTGAAAAAGTGAGACAGGCCTGCCTTTATAGGCAATTCTGTTTTCCTTCCTTGCAGCTTTCAATATCTTTATTTATTCTGTACATTTATTGTTTTGAGTATAACATAATGTGGAGAGCTTCTTTTCTGATCCTGTATATTTGGCTTTCTGAAATGCCTCTTAGACCTTGATAGTCATCTCTTTCTGTAGATTAGAAAAGTTTTCTTCTATGACTTCATTGAAAATGCTTTCTGGGCTATTGATTGACTTAGGTCTCTTCTTATTCCTCTATACCTAAAACTCACAGGATTGGTCTTTTTATACTGTACCAGAGTTTTTATATGCTCTCATGGTGTTTGGTGATGTTATATTTCCTTTTACTGTGTAATCCAGTTCTTCTATCTTGCTTTCAAGACTTAACATTCTCTCTTCCATTTGACCCAATATATTAGTGAAGCTTTCCTCTGAAGTTTTCACTTTAATTCCTCAGATTTTTATTTGAGTTTTATTTCATTTTTTTGTTTTTCTTCAGAGATGCCATCTCTTTATTAAATTCTATTTCACATCTTGAATTTTTAGTTATTTTATTCAATTTTGTTTTCAGTCTTCAATATGGCATTTATTAATATTCTGAGTTCATCATATTTGTTATTGCTATTTTGAAATCATTTTGCATAACATCTAAGTTGCTTTTCTCAAGGAACATTACTATGAAAATACTGTTTTTTTTCCAATAACCTGTTATCTTGCTTATGCATGTTTTGCAAGGCCAAAAACCTAGGCATCTAGAGTTAGGTCTTTGGTAGAATTTTTTGGCATGGGAATCTTGTCTGTTATTTGTTTCATGAGGATTTCCTTTGTTGATCTCCATTTTCTGTTACTCCAACTTGTAAAGTTATAGATCAGCTGAGTGAAAATTAGGGTTCAGTCTTGGGGCAATTTTGTGTTGATGTTAAAATGAGCTGTCAGAAGTAATTTTTGCTCAGCTCAGTCTAGGTGGAGTTTCTAAGACCAGGAACAGATCTTCTGTAGAATTAGAAGATTCTCACAGCTAATCTTAAGAAGGCTGAGAAAGGGTCTCAGGACTTCTTAAGCAGCATGGGCAAATGGAGCTAGCTGTGTGAGTCTAATGTCCCTACCTAGAGAGGGCAGTCTAGAAAACCACCACAAGGATTTGTAGAGTTGACATCAGAAGCCTAGGACTCTTATCTCTAAACAGAGGCCAGAGGACAGGCTGTGGGACTGGGTATAATTGGTAGAGAGTCTAAGGTCCCTACCTGTATAAGAGTGCCTGGGGGTGGCAATGGAATTGATGTAGTTGGCAGCATGGGTCTAGGGTCCCTACTTGAAGATCAAGGCCAGAAAGTAGGCTTTGGGGATGGATGGAGTTGGTGGTAAGAATCTGGGCTCCCTACCTGTAAAGAGGACTTGGCACAGGACATGTGGTCTTCTGGCAGGTCGGGGAGGTGCAGTTTATGGTAAGAATACAGGCTCTCTACCTCCAGAGTCTAGTCTAATTAGAGTCTACGTTCTAATTAACTCAAGACCAAGAACCACAAATGTGTTTTTAAAGTGTCTTTAATTATTTCTTTCCTAATTTACTAATTTATCTTTCCTGTTACTATGAAAAGTTGTTGAAATACTTGCTGTTTTCAAATATGGTATTTAAAGTAACCAAAATCTGTGTTCCTAGGCCATAGTCATTCATATTTGTCTCCAAAATAAACTATGTGATAGTCCCTTTGGAGGGAGAATAGTTTTTTATAATAACACTCAGAACTTCTAAAACTATATACTTTTATTCACCATTACTTTTCTTCCTTCCAAAGGCATTCTCTAAGATTCCACTTCCAGCCTTAAACTTTTTGTTCTTTTTTAAGTGGCACTACTTGTATCTTTGATCATTATTTCTATTGTGTATTAATATATACTCTGAGGAAGCATGTAAGCCTTTTGTTTTTACTTTGTTTTGTTTTGTTATTTATTAATTTGATTTTGGTACTTGGAACTGAACCCAGGACTGTATTCATGCTAAGCACATGCTCTGCCCCTGAACTGCATCCCCAGCCCCTATTTATTTTCATATAAATCTCTAACCTGATACAGTCCTACATGTAGTCACACAAGTGTGCACTGCCCAATCCTAAGAGAATAATTTGCGCTGCTGACCCACAGATTTGCAACTCCATTACAATTTCTGAAACATGCTGCTAAAGCAACTTTATCACCTGAAAACCAGTAAGTTGCAAGCATATTACAATTCATTATAATTGACTCAAATTTTCCATAATGCCCCTTACTAACATTCCTGCTAACTCAAGAGCACAAACGAAACTAGTGACTTCCTAAGAGATAAACTCGATTTTCTTTACTTAGGACATCTTGTCATTCAACAAGCCAAAATCTAACCTAAATTTTTGACACAAACAACTGAGTCCTTCTGACTTTTAATATCCATATTTATTACTAATATTCACCTAGATTCAAGATCTTAACCTAGCTCCATCCTCCTTCCCATCTGCTCTACACAGTGAACTAAAAGCACTCAGCCTCTGAACATGTATAAGCAACATCATGATCTGGACACAATTCCACCAGGTGGATAAAAGCAGCTTAGAACAGCTTCTGCAGCTGATCAGCCTCCCTAAGTGACAAGGAACTTTCACTTTTGTTCCAGAAATCTATTCTAAAACAACATGTTCAAATAACTACAAAGATTTAATATTCTATCCTTTCATGCTTAATGTTTCTGAAATTCTGTATCTCAGGGTTCTTTTTCTTCCTTCTCCCAGAATTAACTTTTTACTGACATACAGTGCTCTCCTGGGTATGACTAGACTTTGTGATTCTCTCCTCTGTGTGCATATGATGCAGGGTTCATTGATAACACTAATTCATTTGCATGAATTAAACACCTTATAACTATGATACATTTAATGAGGTCCCCTGAGGAACTCAGCTCTCTCTGTTAGTTACTCTTCCCCCTAGAGAAGCGTTTTGAGAGGAGAGGGCAATTAATGAGAGAGGAGCTATAATGAACCACTAGAGGCATCATATGTCTTATCTGTGATGTTGGTGTGAGCCAGAAAAACACAGGAGATTAATTTAAAAAGTTATGCTTTCCTCTGGGTTGTTCATCTTAACAGACAATCCCTGTGGATCTGTAACTTGTCAAAAGTAACCAACTCTAGGTTTATACCTTCCCAGAACTATTTGTGTCTTGTTTTAAAATACCTAACCTCTTGAGTATCAGTAGACTTGGCAGAGCAGAGGCAAACAGATGTCTTCTATCCCTATTCCTTTGTGCCCAGCTTCCTTCATCATTAAGAGAGAACACAGTGTGCATAGGAAGCTGTTAGTTTAGTGATCATTGTGTGCGGAGTTAGACTGTTCAATGCAGTAACTCTTTCCATTTCCAACTGAAGAGCTCTCTCTCTCTCTTGGGCTCAGTCAGGAATGCAGCTGCAGCTCTAAAAGTGTGAGGGCTTTGGAGCTGGAAGACATCTTGTAGTTGACCTGTAGCAAGTCATTCATTTCCTAGGACAGAGAGCAGGTGTTGGAGATACACAACTTGTCTAAAGTCATAAGGTAGTTAATGCATTTTATAGCTAGAACTTCAGTCTCCTCGCTTAGTGTTCTTCCAGGAAAATATATAAGTACCTGCCACCTGAAGATAAATCTGAAGAGGAAAATGTTAAGAACAGATTGTATTTAGTAAAAAAATGTGATGCCCCAAATAATTTATTTAAATGTTTCTAATTCTTTGACTTATGTTCTCAGTTTTTCTATAAGGTAGATTTCATGTTTTGGGTCGTTCCATGGATCATTTGGTTAATTGTATATCTTCCACAACATTTTGATAAACACATCCTTAATATTAAAATTGGAAAAACAAACTGATGTATTCACTGATATATATTGGAGTACCATTCAGTGATAAAAAGGAATACACAATTGATAAAGGAAATGAATAGTTTTAATTTTTTTTTATTTAATCTTCTCTCATATATTACATCCCGACTGCAGTTTCCCCTCCCTCTGCTCTCCAAATCCCTCCCCGAACACCTCCCTTCTCCCTCAGATCCACTCCACCTCTGTTTCCCTTCAGAAAATAACAGGCCTCCTAGGTATATCAACCAAACAAGGCGTATCAAGTTCCAATAAGACTAGGCACATCACCTCATTTTAAGGCTGCACAAGGCAATCCAGTAGGAGGAAAAGGGTCCCAAAAGCTACCAAAAGAGTTAGAGACAGCTTCCACCCCCAGTGTTAGGTGTCCCACAAGAACACCAAGCTACACCACCGTTACATATATGCAGAGGGCCTAAGTCAGGCCCATACAGGCTCCGTGATCGTCAGTTAAGTCTCTGTGAGCCCTTATGAACCCTGGTTAGTTGGTTCTGTGGGACATTTCTTATTGAGTCTTTGACGCCTCTGGCTCCTACAATTCTTCCCCTCCCTTCTCCCCAGGATTCCCCAAGCTCTGCCTAATGTTTGGTTGTGGGTCTCTGCATCTGTTCCTGTTAGTTGTTGGATGAAGCCTCTCTGATGACAATTATGCCAGGCTCTGGTCTAGATGTATAGCAGAGTATCATTAGGAATCATTTTACGATGGCACCCCCACCCCAGAATTTTGGGTCTACAGGGGCCACAATCACCCAGGAACCACTAGCCCCACCCAGGCCTGAATCTGCAATGGACACAGATGGCGCCCCCCCCCTCAGCAGGGCAATCAGGTACCATCGTACCAAGTACTGCCCAAGGTCTCTAGGCACAGAAGAGACAAACGGAAACGGCTCAGTGCCACCCCTTCTGACTGGGGCAGGCAGTATTCAACCAAGCACCACCTGTGACCCAACCAAGGGCTCTAGGCCTTGGCACTTGGGCACCACAGGATGGGAAGGTGGAAGAGAGGCGAAGGAGGAATGGTTTGTGGGCTGGGGAGGGAGGGGGGATCCGGAGAGGTGAGGGTGATGTGAATGGCCAGCTGCCCACCCGAATCCAGGGAGATGTCTGGGCCTGAGCTATGGCCAAGGGCCCGGTCTTGATCTGGGGCCAGTGTTGATGTTTGTGGCTCCTGTCTTCACTGGGGGCCCTGCAGGGACCTGTGATCTGGGCCACCACCTGGGGCCACGTTGGTGTCCGAGGGCCACCCTGTAGTGGGGGCCATGCCAGTCTGGGTGGCCTTCACAGCCACCTGGAGCCATGGTGACAACCTGGCCTGGGTTGCTGCCAAGGACAATGCCTGGGTCCGTTGCCCTGCCGCTGCTGGGGTTTGTGTTGCTATCCCTGGCCCAGGTTGCCACCAGGGCCCACATGGATGCCGGTGGATCGGAGCTGCAAACTGTGACCATGTTGGTGTCTAAGGGCTGTGCCACTGCTGGTGCCAGGCTAATTTGTGTGGCCAAGGTTGTCAACTAATGTCGTGGTATCATCTGGGCCAGGGTTGTGGCCAAGGAGCATGTCTGGGTCCATGGCCCTTCCAAATCCAGGGTCTGGGTTGATGTCTGTGGCTCCTGAGACAATCAAAGACTATGATGATGCTGGGGGTCTAGGCTGCCAGCTGGGGCCATGTTGGGGTCTGAGGGTTAAGCTGCTGCAGGGGCCATGCTGGTCTGGACCGTCTGTGCTGCCATCTGAGACCATGGTGACACCTGGGCCCGGACTGCTGCCTAGGGCCATGTCTGGGTCTGTGGCCCTGCAGAGGCTAGGGTTTGGGGTGGTGTCCATGGCTTCAGTTGTCACCAAGGGCTCTGCAGATGTCTAGGGTCTGGTCAACCACTTGGGACCCTGTTGATGCCCGGGGATCATGCCGCTACCAGGGTCATGTTGGTCTGGGGGTCTGTGCTGCCACTGGGACCATGGTGGTATCCAGGCCTGGATTGCTGCATGGGGGCCATGTCTGGGTCTGTGGTCCTGATGCAGTTGGGGTCTATGGTGATGTCCAAGACCTGTGTTAGCATGAAACCATGCTGTGCTGGGCGTGGCACTTAAATAGCCCTTGGATGGCTGGCCCTGCACCTTGCAGGAGAGCTCACCCCTCCATCCCACTGCCACTCCACCCCACCCCGCCTCCACCCTCCCCACCCTCACATTCAGGAAGGATGGCCCTTCCCCCTCACCATAGGTGTGCACCTCACTTGGTAAGCACACTAGAGCTGACCCTGTGGCCAGGTGCACAGGTGAGCCAACCCTGAGGGCATGAAAGCAGGAAAACTGACCCTGGCCCCCTTCATCTGCCATGTGGTGGCCTGGATGAGGGAAAGATGCCCTCCCCCGCACAAACCCATTACCACCTGTGGCAGTTGAGAGAGCTGGCAGATGAGAG
This sequence comes from Peromyscus maniculatus bairdii, assembly GCF_049852395.1. NCBI lineage: Eukaryota > Metazoa > Chordata > Mammalia > Rodentia > Cricetidae > Peromyscus > Peromyscus maniculatus. The sequence continues at coordinate 49,869,961 of NC_134860.1, read as the reverse complement.
AGCCAGAGGGTGAGAGAGCTGGCCCTGGGGTCACTAGAGTGGGAGAGGTAGCCCTGACCCTCACCAGCTGCAGTGCAGGAGAAGGCGGCCTCTGCTTCCCATCTGGGCAGCACACCAGAGCTGCTCCTGTTGTCCGGGTCGCAAGTGAGCCAGCACTGAAGCATAAGAGCAGGAGATCTTACCCCACCCCCACCCCCACCCCATACCTCTACAGCAATCGAGAAAGAAGGCCCTGCACCTTGCCTGGGCAAAAATAGTACAACTGACCCCAGCTATATGAGTGAGGGGGGCCCCGGATCTGAGGGCCCAAGAGCAGGAGAACTGGCCCGGTTCCTTTCTGTGGCTGCATTGGGTGAGCTAGCTGAGGCAGCCCTGGAAGGCTCACCTAGGTAGTGTTGATGAGGGAAAAGCGGTGAACTGACCAACCCAACTATCACCCAGGCCCAGAACTAAGACTATGGTTGATCTACAGATCCAAAGCAGCAAGATCTCCATGACACAGGACAACAGCAGGATAACCAAGAGGAGCCCCACCCACTGAGAGCCCATTGCCGGTGGTGTAGCAGAAGCCGGAGGCCTCAAGCCAGACCAATGCCTCTCGGCAATGAACACTTGTAAGTCAAGATGAACGGACTAAAGGGTAAACTGTGTGACTCAACGGGCCGCACTGCAACTTCCACAATGAGATTCATTGTTGTTGTTGTTGGTTTGGTTTGGTTTGGTTCGGTTCGGTTTGGTTTGGTTTTGGTTTTTCTTTTAAATTTGGTCTTGTTTGAGTGGGGAGGTTGCAAGGGCAGAAGGCAGTAGTAAGCTTTCTCATCAGACTTTCTTGGACTGCCAGCCCACAAATAGTGACTTGGAGACTTATTATTTTTAACCATGAAAGTTTGGCCTTAGCTTAGGCTTGTTCCCAGCTAGCTCTTATATCTCAAATGAGCCTGCTTCTATTAATCTACATTCTTCCATGTGGCTTGGTTACCTCCCCTCTGTGCTCTATGTCTGGCTTGTTTCACAGCTCACTGGCATCTTCACCCTTCTTCTTCCCAGAGTTCTCTCTCGTCCAGCCTAATCTCTCTTACCTAGCTATTGGTCATTTAGCTCTTTATTAAACCAATCAGAAGGCACCTTAGACAGAGAAACACCTTTACAGTGTAAACAAATATTCAGCAACAGAGGGGAAAAGCCAGGGGACAAGGGGATAAATGGAATTGGAATGCATGATGTGAAATCCACAAAGAATCAATAAGAGGTTATTGTTTTTTTGTTTTTTTGTTTTTTAAAGAAGAATCTCTTCCACTGGCTTTTGGTTTTTAGTTTTTTATTTTTGGTTTGTTTTTTGTTTGTTTATTTTTGGTTTTGTTTTTGCCAGTCATTTTGGGTTCTATCCTTTGTCTCTAGGCTATACAGCCTCTGGTTCCTGGCCCTCCAGGCAGTGCCAGGCATTGGCTCCCTCTTGAGGCATGGGTCTCAAGCTGGACCAGTCATTGGTTGGCCACTCCCACAAGCTCTGAACCGCCTTTACCCCGCCACATCTTACAGGCAGGACAGATTGTAGGTCAAAGGTTTTGTAACTAGAATGGTGTTCCAGTCCCTACACTGGAAGCTTTGCCTGGTCACAGAAAATGGCTGTTTCAGGCTTCATATCACTAGGGTCACCCTCGTAGATTCTTGCAAGTTTCCATTGCACTAGATTTCTACCTTGCCCCAGAAATGCTCCCCAATTTCTATTGTCTCTCTCATTACTCTCTCCCCCTATACCCCCAACAATTCCCCCTTTTCCCATCCCTGTCCACCCCAGTCCACAGAAAAAATCTGTTCTATTTCCTCTTCCCATGGAGACCCATATAACTAACTCCCCGTGAGCTCTCATTGTTACTTAGCCTCTCTGGATCTGTGGATTGTAGCATGATTATGCTTTAGTTTACAGCTAACATCCACTTATAAGCGAATACATACAGTGTTTGCTTTTCTGGGTCTGGGTAACCTCACTCAGGAATATTTTTTCTCTAATTTCATCCATTTGCCTGAAAACTTCACAATGTCACTGTTTTTAACAGCTGAGTAACACTCCATTATATAAATACACCATATTTTATTTATCCATTCGTTGGTTGAGGGGCATCTTGCTTGTTTACAGTTTCTAGCTATTACTAATAAAGCTCCTAAGAACATAGTTGAGCAAGTGTCCTTGTGGTAGAATGGAGATTCCTTTAGGTATATGCCCAAGAGTGGTATAGCTGGGTCTTGAGGTAGATTGAGTCACAATCTTCTGAGAAACTGCCATATTGACTTCCAAAGTGGCTGTATAAGATTGTACAATGGAGGAGTGTTTCCCTTGCTTCACATCCTCAACAGCACCAGCTGTCACTTGTGTTTTTGATCTTAGCCAATCTGACAGGTATAAGATGGAATCTCAAAATTATTTTGATTTACATTTCCCTGATGGTTAAGGATGTTGAAAATTTCTTTGTTTCTAAGCTATTTGAGATTCCTCTGTTCAGATTCTCTGTTTAGATTTTTTTCATCCCATATTTAATTGGATTATTTGGTTTGTTGATGTCTAGTTTCTTGAGTTTTTTATTTATTTAGGAAATTAACCCTTTGTCAGATGTGGAGTTGGTGAAAATTTTTTCCCATTCTGTGGGCTGCCATTTTGTCCTATGGATGGTGTCCTTTGCCTTACAGAAGCTTTTAAGTGTCATGAGGTCCCATTTATTGTCAATCTTAGTCCTTGTGCTATTGGTGCATTCAAGGCTCCACCCCACTTTCTCTTCTATCAGGTTCAGTGTGTCTGGTTTTATGTTGAGGGCTTTGATGCACTTGGACTTGAGTTTGGGGCAGGGTGATAAATATGGATCTATTTGCATTCTTCTACGTATTGACATCCAGTTAGACCAGTATCATTTGTTGAAGATGCTTTGTTTTTTTTCCATTATATATTTCTGGCTTCTTTATCAAAAATCAGGTATCTGTAGATGTAGACAAAATTCTAAACGGTCTTATTAAATAAGAAGCACAGAGCCGAGACACTGCAGCCATGGCCAGGACACGCAGCATGTAAAGACGCCGGATACGTTGCTTTAAAAAAGAGGTTCTGCTTTTGTTTCCACAGAAAGCCAGAGGCTGTGGATTTGTTCCAGATTAAGATACATCAGGTTTCACCAGCCAAGACCCCCTGAAAGGTCTCCAATGACACCATGGCCCAGATGATCTAACATCCAGAGCGGTTTCAAGGCAACTGTTCACACAATACAGCCTCACGGACTACCCCATAGACCTAAAAATTTTCTTTGCGTCCCCATAAGATACAGCGCCCCCCTCCAGCAGGAAGTAGTAAGAGATGCTATGCCCAAATTCCCAAATATACCAAGCTGGCTTTAGAGGTGGAATTGGCTCACTCCCCCTCTAAACCCAAACATATTGCTTAAAAAAAAATGGTTAAGAGATTCTTGTGTCCCAAATCAGAAGAGCCCTCTGGTGTGGGATTTAAAAAAAAAAAAAAAAAAAAACAGGGGGCTGGAGAGATGGCTCAGAGGTTAAGAGCACTTACTGTTCTTCCAGAGGTCCTGAGTTCAATTCCCAGCAACCACATGGTGGCTCACAACCATCTGTAATGAGATCTGGTGCCCTCTTCTGGCCTGCAGGGACACATGCAGGCAGAACATTGTATGAATAATAAATAAATAAATCTTTTAAAAAAAAGCAAAAAACAAAACAAAACAATATTTTTATTTAAAACAGATTGATTATAAATGTGATCTCTTTCTAAAAAAGAAAAAGGGATATGATATAGATATATAGGAGGATATAGAGATGATAAGATAAAAGGGTAGATTAATGAACCTACTTTTAAAGAACTTGTTTAAAATGTTTTACATTGGTATAAATTTTAGTTTATTGATACAAACTTGAAGTTAATTTTGTTATACTGTATATATATATATTTCTATTCTTGTTTAAGGTATTATGTTTATGTAACTCATTTAAAATTGTAATGAATAATTAAGAAATAGATTAATAATTAGTCATCTATAATAATCATATTTGTAGCCATGTTAGTTAAGTCTTCTAGGTATACATAGATATATTTCAGGTAGATAGTTAATCTTCAAACACTTCATAGACCTAGAGAATATGGCATTTAAATAACTTAGAATTCTGTTGACATGAGACACAATTGCTCCTGGCTGCATCAATTTGATCCCGAGAGAATGTTGGGCTTCTAAGACATTTCCATTTGGAAGTTTGTCTTCTTGGCACAAAATGGCCTACTGGGCAAAGAACTGCCCTTGCCTTGACGGCTAACAGTAAGAATGCAATGCTGTCCTTTCTGGACAAGTGGGACACAAGGAAAGCGACCACTGTACTCTGCCAAGACAGGCTAAGATGGTCTTTCAGAATTCCTGCTTCTAAAAATGGTCTGTTATATACTCTAGGCCTGTAGCCACTTTGAATGCACCAACAATGCTGAGAAACATTAGGTGACTGTCCAGGCTGCCAGCTGTCTCTTGCAAGATTCCCAAAAGTTGCTTGCATCCATCTACCATTTCTCAGGTACCATTATGTTCCTTCTCAGGTCTTTGATATGGTTGAAGACTACTAGATAGTTGTAATTTCCTCAATTATGATAAAAGATAAGTTAGATATAAAACCTTAAACTCACAAATATAAGATAGATAGGACATCTTCTTTAATATTGTAACTGCAATTCTTGCTTGATAATTGTTTTGTTATATGTAATTTTACCATGTTAAAGTTAAAAACCTTCTTTTTTAAAAAAAGAAGAAAAGGGGAAGTGCTGTGGATATCGTTCTATATAAATAAAACACTGATGGCCAGTGACCAGACAGGAAGTGTAGGCGGGACAAGGAGAAAGGAAAATTGGGGAAACAGGAAGGAGGGAGAGACACTGCAGCCACCGGCAGGACAAGCAGCATGTGAAGACGCCGGTAAGCCACCAGCCTCATGGCTCTGTATAGATTTATAAAAATGGGTTAATTTAAGATAAAAGAACAGTTAGCAAGAAGCCTGCCATGGCCATAGAGTTTATAAGCAAAAAAAAAAAAAAAGCACAGAGCCAAATACAGGGTTAAAAGCCCAAGAGATCAGAGCACTAGCAAATAGCCTTTAGCTTATTACTTGCTGCCATCCTTCCCCTGAGAGAGAGCCCTTCTCCTGTGTGACCTGTCTTTTTATTGCCTTTCTGTTCTACCTTCTCATTGTCTCTAAACCCAACCACATGATTTCCTTATCACTGCCTGTCTATACAGACCTCCAGGTCTCTATGGTTCATACTGGGATTAAAGGTTCAGTCACTGCTTGGCTGTGTCCTTGACCACACAGAGACTTTGCCTGCCATGTGATCGGATTAAGGGCATGTGCCACCACTGCCAGACTTCTGCTAAATGGCTTGCTTTTGGCTCTGATCCCCAGGCAACTTTATTTATTAACATACAAATAAAATCACATTTCAGCACAAATAAAATATCATCATATGTAGGTGTATGGATTTATTTCTGGGTCTTTGATTAGATTCCATTGATCAACCTATCTGTTTTTATGCCAATACCATGCAGTTTTTATTACTGTAGCTCTGTAGTAGATCTTGAGATCAGGGACAGTAATACCTCCAGAAGTTCTTTTATTGTACAGGATTGTTTTAGCTATCTGTGTTTGCTGTTGTTGTTGTTTTTCCATATGATGCTGAGTCTTGTTCCTTCAAGGTCTGTAAAGAATTGTGTTGGAATTTTGATGGGGATTGCATTAAATCTATAGATTGTTAATGGTAATATGACCATTTTTACTATCTTAACCCTACTGTCCATGTTATGGGAGAGCTTTCCATCTTCTGATAGCTTCTTCAATTTCTATCTTCAGAGACTTGAAGTTCTTATCATACAGGTCTTTCAGTTGCTTCGTTACAGTTACACCAAGATATTTTATATCTCTTGTAGCTATTATGTAGAATGTTGTCTCCCTGATTTCTTTCTCAGACAGTTTGTTGTTTGTATTTCGGAGGGCTACTGGTGTGTGTGTGTGTGTGTGTGTGTGTGTGTGTGTGTGTGTGTGTCTTGTGTCCAACCACTTCTCTAAAGGTGTTTATCAGCTGTAGGAGTTCCATGGTAGAATTTTTGAGGTCACTTATGTAGACTATCATTTCATCTATAAATAGCAATACTCTGACTTCTTCCTGTCCATTGTGTATCCCCTTGATCTCCTTTTGTTGTCTTATTACTGTAGCTAGAACTTCAAATACTGTATTGAATAAATATCGAGAGAGTGGACAGCCTTGTCTTGTTCCTGATTTTAGTGGAATTGCTTTGAGTTTCTCTCCATTTAATTTGATGTTGGCTGTCAGCTTGCTGTATTGCCTTTATTAAGTTGAGGTATATCCTTATATCTCTGATCTCTCCAAAACTTTTATCATGAAGGGATACTGGATTTTGTCAAAGGCTTTTTCAGCATCTAATAAAATGATCATGTGGTTTTTGTCTTTCAGATTGTTTATATAGTGGATTCATTGACAGCTTTCTGTACATTGAACCATCTCTGCATCTCTGGGATGAAGTCAACTTAATCGTGGTAGATGATGTTTTTGATGTGTTTGTTCTTGGATTCAGTTTGTGAGTATTTTATTGAGTATTGTTGCATCAATGTTCATGAGTAAAATTAGTCTGTAATTTTCTTTCTTTCTTGAAACTGCGTGTGATTTGGGTATCAAGATGATTGTGGCCTCATAGAATGGATTTAGCAATGTTACTTCTATTTTGTGAAATAATTTGAAGAATATTGGTATTAGCTCTTCTTTGAAAGTCTGATCAACTTCTAAAACCATCTGGTCCTGGGCTTTTTTTGGTTAGGAGACTTTTAATGACTTCTTCTGTTTCCTTAGGGGATATAAGTCTATTTAAATTGTTTATCTTATCTTGATTTAACTTTGGTAAGTGGTATCTACAAGAAATTGTCCATTTCTTTTAAATTTTCCAATTTTGTGGAGTACAGGTTTTTTGTTTTGGTTTGTCTTGGTTTGGTTTTGGTTTTTCAAGACAGGATTTCTCTGTGTAGTTTTGGTGTCTGTCCTGGATCTCACTCTGTAGATCAGGCTGGCCTTGAACTCACAGAGATCCACCTGGTTCTGCCTCCCAAGTACTGAAATTAAAGATGTGCACCCCCACCACCCAGCAGAGTACAGGTTTTTAAAGTGTGACCTAATGGTTACTTAGAATTCCTTGGATTTGTTGTTATGTCTCCCTTTTTGTTTCTGATTGTATTAATTTGAATAGTCTCTTTCTGTCTTTTAGTTAGTTTGGATAAGGGTTTGTCTACCTTGTTGATTTTCTCATAGAACCAATTTTGTTTCATTGATTCTTTGTGTTTTTCTGTCTCTATTTCATGGATTTCAGCCTTCAGTTTGGTTGTTTTCTACCAGCTACTCCTCTTGGGTGTATTTGCTTCTTTTTTTTCTAGAGCTTTCTGGTGTGTGGTTAAGTTGCTAGTATGAGATTTCTCTAATTTCTTTATGAAGGCATTTAGTGCTATAAACTTTCCTCTTAGTACTAATTTCATTGTGTCCCACAAGTTTGAGTATGTTTTACATTCATTGTCATTGAATTATAGGAAGTCTTTAATTTCTTTCTTTTTTCTGCCTTGACCCAGTCATCATCCAGTAGAGAGTTGTTAAGTTTTCATGAGTTTGTAGGCTTCTGTTGATTCTGTTGTTGAAATCCAGCTTTAATCTTCAGTAGTTGATAGGGTACAGGGGATTATTTCAATTTTTTGTATCTGTTGAGACTTGCTTTGTATCAAGTATGTGGTCAATTTTGGAGAAAGTTCCATGAGTTGCTGAGAAGAAGGTATATTCTTTTGTGTTTAGGTGAAATGTTTATATATATATGGTCCATTTGGTTCATATTGTCTGTTAGCTCCATTATTTATCTGTTTAGTTTTTGTCTGGATGACCTTTCCATTGGTGAGAGCAGGTTATTGAAATCTCCCACTATTAATGTGTGATGTTTGATATGTGATTTAAGCTTTAGTAATGTTTTTTTTTTTACAAATGTGGATGCCCTTGCATTAGGGTCCTTGATGTTAAGAATTGAAACATCATCTTGAGAGATTTTTCTTTTGATGAGTATGAAGTGTCCTTCTCCATCTCTTTTGACTAATTTTGGTTGGAAGTCTGTTTTGTTAGATATTAGAAAGGCTACCACACCTTGCTTCTTGAGTCCATTTGCTTGGAAAATCTGTTTCCAAACCTTTACTCTGAGGTAATGTCTGTCTTTGATGTTAAGGTGTGAATCTTGTATTCAGCAGAAGGATGGATCCTGTTTTCCTATCTATTCTGTTGGCCTATATCTTTTTATTTGGGGAGTTCAGATCATTGATATTGAGAAATATCAATGACCAATGATTGTTAATTCCTGTTATTTTGGTTAGGTAGTGGTGGTGGTAGTGTGTGTGTGTGTGTGTGTGTGTGTGTGTGTGTGTGTGTGTGTGTGTGTGTGTGTTTCCATTCTTTTGGTTTTGCTGGTGTGAGATCATTTGATGTGTTTCCATAGATATGGTCAACTTCCTTGGGTTGGAGTTTTTCTTCTGTAGTGATGGATTTGTGGATAGATATTGTTTAAATTTGACTTTGTCATGGAATATCTTCTTTTTTCCATCTATGGTGATTGAAAGTTTTGTCTGGTCTATGGCCTCTTACAGTCTTCAAGATATCTGTCCATGCCCTTCTGACTTTTAGAGTCTCTGTTGAGAAGTCAGGCGTAATTCTAATAGGGCTGCCTTTGTATGTTACTTGGCCTTTTCCCTTTATAGATTTTAATATCCTTTCTTTGTTCTGTATGTTTAGTGTTCTAATTATTATGTGGTGGGGGGAGACTTTCTGATCCAATCTGTTTGGTGTTCTGTAAGCTTCTTGTACCTTTATAAGCATGACCTTCTTTTGGTTAGGAAAATTTTCTTCTATGTTTTTGTTAAAAATATTTTCTGAGCCTTTGAATTGGGATTCTTCTCCTTCTTCTATTCCTATTATTCTTAGGTTTGGTCTTTTCATAGTGTCCCAGATTTCCTTGATGTTTTATGTCAGGAATTTTTTTACATTTAATGTTTTGTTTGACTGATGTATAAATTTCTTCTATCATATCTTCTACATAGTCAATATTCATCATTGTAACCAGAGGCTTTTCTCTCTCTCACCCTGTGGCAAGGATGCTTGTAAATAATCACTCAAAGGCTTAATTAAAATCCCTTTGGCCTATTGCTCAAGCTTATTACTAACTAGGTCTTACAACTTAAATTTCTATTAATTTCTATTAATCTACATTTAGACATATGGTCATGTTGTTACCTATCTGCTGGCATCTTGCTCCTTGGGCAGCTGGATAACATCTGCACCCAACTTTGCCTTTCTTCTCCCTGTATCTCTGCTTGGATTTCCTACCAGTCAGCTGTGTCGCTGTGACCCTGCCATTCATTTTCTCTAGAATTCAATTTCCTCATGGTCACATGAATGGAAAGAATGGATAGTTTGTACCTAAGATCTTTTTGTCTCCTCTGAGTTTCATAACTTTAAAAATAAGTTTGAGCAAAACTTTTTACTTTTTGCACTACTTGAAGTATTTTTCCAATACTTCTCATTCAGAGAAAGAGTTCCTTGCCTCATCAGATCAGGGCAAGAGTATAAATGGGTTGATATTGGCAGTCAAATAAAGTACTCCTCCAACCCATCCACAAAACTTCTTTAAATTGAAGAGGATTTAGGCATTTATAGGCTGAGGGCATTGCTTTCATGAGAGTGAAATAGAAGATGCCAAAGCACAATGGAGTCAGAGAATGAATAATTATCACCAAAATTCAGAACTTCTACCACCCAAGAATTTGTAAGACCCAAAATACAGCAGAGTTAGGTACAGCTCTGATGATCTCCTTAGCAACTCTGAAATCGCGTGCATTTCCCAGTTGTCTTTAACACTAACTCTACCTTCTGAGATACTTTCCCAAAGTTTCTCTACCTTTCATCAATTCCACCTTGCAGATAAGTCTACCGAAATCTTAGTCTCCCAGATGAATTTGTATTGTAAATTTGACTTCAAACTTAGTCAGATTCCCTCAGTCCTAAATCCTTGTTGTGGGTTATTTGTTTACATTACCTGAAGATGTGTCTGTTTTGCCTCACCTGACTGAGTCATCTCATTGGTTTGATAAAGAGCTAAATGGCCAATAGCTAGGCGGGGGGGGGGGGGGGGGACTTCCTAGCAGACAGAAGAACTCAGAGGGTTAGAATCTAGATCTGCAAGAGACACCAGTGAGACACAGAGAGGGTCAGACATACGGAATGGAAGAGAGGTAAACTGCCACATGGTAAGATGTAGATTAACAGAAACAAGTTAATTTAATTCATAAGAGCTAGTTGAGAACAAGCCGAAGCTAAAGGCCAAACTTTCATAATTTTTTAAGCTTTCATAGTTAATAATGAGTCTCAGTGTCATGATTGGAGAGAAGTCCCCCCGCCAAAAAAAAAAAGACTAGCTACAAGTTTTCCTTGCTGCTTTCATTCTGCCTCCTGTAAAATTTGAAGTAAAGGGTTTTTCTATGGGGTAGATTCTCAGGTCTTCTCATTGTAACTACTACAGAGAAAACAAGTGTCTGTCACTGCATCCTACTTGATCCCAGGAGAGGGATCAAGATATTTAGAGGACATTTTAGTTTGGGCTAAAAAAAAAAAAATCCAGCGACTACAGGTCTACCTGTTGAGTCACACAGGAGAAGAGGTATTCCAGATTGCCTTGGAATGCTGGTGTCAGAAGACGGTGTCAGGATGACAGAACCATGGCACTAGGAGGGCCACCCTTCATCCGTCAGAGGTATTTAGTCAGTCGGAGAGGGAGAGGGACACAGATGCGGAACTGCTAAATGTAAAGTCTAATTATTTCACTAAACAAATACAAACACTGAATTAATACCATAACTTTCAGATCACACTTGTGACATATGAATTACTAGTCTCAGTTTTAAGGGAGAATCATGGAATTTGGAGAAGGTAAGCCAGTTTCTCAGAACTTATCAGTTTAGCAAGGGAATCTGAATCCAGCTCTTGGCAGTGTCGAATTCCCCACGCTCCTACATCTGCATTTGATTTTCTGCTCCATGAACACTAGCACAATTTTTATCTTTCAGTACGGGATTTGCATAGGAATGAATATTTCTGTCAAAAAATCCTTCATATTTTTATAAGTGTCTGTGTAAACTAGTCAAAAAACATTTTAGATAATTCCAAGTTCTATTGATTTCTCCATTTTTATATAAGTGCCCATGTTCAGAAAGACTAAGTATCAAAAAGGTGCACAGGATTTCACTTTTTAGGGTCATGAAACTAATGAAAGTTATTTCAAAGTAAAAAGTTTTGGCCAGGCCAGTAGTGCATGCCTTTAATGCCAGCACTCAGAAAGCAGAGGCAGCAGGTCTCTGTGAGTTCAAGGCCAGACTCATCTACAAAGTGAGTTCTGGGATAGCCAGAACTATTACACAGAAAACCCTATTTCAAAAACACAAAGAGAAAAAGAAAAAACTTGTAATGATTTTCTTTACAAATCAGTTCACAAGCTCTCTTTGGAGATGAAAATGATGAGGGAAAGGAGGAAGAGAAGATTAAAATCCAATTTTAATTTGTTTCTCTGACAATGGTTATCACAGAGGAGCCTTCCAAATGTCATTGAAAATGTAGGTGTGACTAAAAAGACATACTGTTTATTATATAGTATTCCATTCAAGTGTACATATAATTTTCAGAGGGAACGTTTCCTCTGGTAGCATTTGTTATCTCAATTGATCAGGAAATTAGTGAACTAAGACCAAGATCTTCATTAAGAACAAAGGCCATTGTATCATCTGTTTAATTCACCATTTTATTTCATTTTTATACATTTTCCACATTAATTACATTTCTTCATCCAAGGCTATCTCTCTAAGTAGAGTAACCACACATTACCAACAAAGTCAGTCAGAGTAAACAGCTGTGGACCACAAACAACCCCATCAGTGCATCCCCAGGTTAGGCTCTCTGTCTCATTCTGAAGGAAGGCAAACTCCTACACAGGAAATCAGCTCGAGACAATTCCACACAGCCACAAATCCCAGTGCATAGATTGGAAAATGATATCTTCCCAGTCCTTCATTGTTATAAATCAGAGACCAGAATGTCAGGGCAGCAGCTTTCAAAAAGGAGCTGACACAAGTTTGCCCCATTAGGAGATAGTCTTGTGACCATAGTGTGAAGGGGACATGATCAGACCTTGAAGTGGGAGTGCATTCAAAGGACCTCACAACAGAGGCAGCATGGTGGGACTGTGAAGGGTGAGACAGCCTTGCCTTCATTAGGAGAGATGCTTGAAGTGGGAGAGGAAGAGAATTATATGCCATGTACAGCATGATGTAGGTTCTAAAGGGAAAGATAGGCCCCTCAGTGGCCCTCCGAAACATCCTACAGAACAAATGTTTATTACTTGAATAGTTTGTCTGGGGGTAGGAAGTCCCTCACCATTTTATTGTTCAGACACAGTGCACATGTGTCCTAGTGCTTTCTACAGCTGTGATAAATGCCATGACCAAAAGCAACTTGGGTAGGAAACAGTTTATTTGATGTATACATCCCAATCACTGTCCATCATTGAGGGAAGCTGGTGTCAGAACTCAAACAGAAGTGGAGGCCATAGAGGAAAGCTACTTACTGCCTTGTTTCTAAGCTCTTTTTCAAGTACCTTATTATATCTCCAAGAACCACCTGCCCAAGGGTAGCAGTGCCTGAAGTGGGCTGTGCCCTCCCACATCAGTCATCACTCAAGAAAATGACACACAGACATGCTTACAGACAATTCTAATGGAAGTGGTTCCTCAATGGGTGTTCCTTCTTCATGTTGACTCTATTTGGGAAAAACTAACCAGCATGCAAGGGGAAATGGAAGAGTCAGGTACTGAGTAGGATCATGAATTTATCTTGCCATTGTAAGGAGAGGGAACTGGATTGCTCTCCTCCTATCCATTCACCCACTCCTGCCTGAGTACTCAAAGCAGGGTTGTCTTTAGAGAAGAAATATTACAGAAGAGTGTGGCCTGAATTCTGAGATGTAGAGGGGCAGGTACAGGGTCTCGTATCTAACATCCACCATTGATCATTGTCTCAAGCTATCCTCAGGATCAATGGGAGAGAAAATCCAAGTGAAACCTGCAGGTCAACGATGTCTAAGGATGAGGCATACTGAGCTTTCCCCTTCCACATTGGCACGTCTATTCATATTTTCCTTGTTCATGGCCTGTTGACAAGACTGGTTATCTGTCATTTCTAAAACACAATCTCAGCAGACTAGCCACTTTAAATTGGCTTATGTGCAGCTTTGTATGTTGCTTACATTCATACCGTAAGAGAATGTTCAACAATGTACACCATTCATGCTGAGAAAAATTTCATCTCACCAACTTCAATTTTGTGCATTTCTATAACTACCCATCCACCATATATGCAAACTCAATGACCATCACTTTATCATGAAATATTGTGAAGTATCAGTTAGTAATAATGTCTGCATCATTAACTGGGATTTACATGTAGAGTGTACTACATATATAAATGCAAGTTTATAAAGAATGTCTAGTCTAGAATGCTCTGCTAAGAATCTTCCTTAAGGCAGTTTTAATGTCCTTGTTCCTCAGGCTGTAGATGAAGGGATTCAACATAGGTGTAACCACAGTGTACATCACTGAGGCCACTGCATTATTTATAGGAGAACGTGACAGAGAGGAGCTGAAGTACACTCCTAGTCCTGTTCCATAAAACAGGCAAACAACGGACAAATGAGACCCACAGGTGGAGAAGGTTTTGTGCCTCCCACTTGATGATGGTGATCTTATGATGGAAGAAACTATTTTAAAGTAAGAGAAAACAATTCCTGAAATAGGAATTAACCCAAAGAGAGTGCCTATACTGAATCTGACTATGGTATTGGTGACAGTATCAAAATGGGCAAGTTTAAGGACTTCAGAAGGGCCACAGAAGAAGTTGGAAATTTCAATAAAATCCTCACATTTGGAAAAATTTAATATTGCTACATAGTGCAACTGTAATTCCGCAAGGCTAAAGAGAAAAGACCCTAGAAGTAAGACCCCACAGCGCCTGGGGTTCATAATGACCTGGTAGTACAGGGGGTGGCAGATGGCCACAAACCGGTCATATGCCATCACAGCCAGAAGCATGTTATCCATACATCCAAAAATTATAAACAGTGACATCTGTGTCAGACAGCCCACATAGGAGATAACTTGGCAGTGACTTTGAATGTCCACAATCACCCTTGGAACAGTGGTGGAGATGAAACAAATATCAACTATGGACAGGTTGGAGAGGAAGAAGTACATGGGTGTGTGGAGATGGGAGTCAGAGCTTACTGTCAGGATGATGAGCAGGTTTCCAAACAGGGCCAAGATATACATAGACAACAAAAGGCCTAAGAGGACAGTCTGGACATCTGGATCTTCTGAGAGTTGAATGAAATGGAATTCTGGTACACATGTTGAATTTCTCATGTTTTTATTTCTTGAACATCTTCTGGAGGAAGCCAAAAATGTTGTTAACAATGGTACCAGCATGCATATAGACCTTTTTTATAATTTGAGTCAAGTAAGTACAAATATTGATTATTTCCTCAAGCCTATTGTGACTTCATTAATAATTCCTCAGTTGTGGCAAATGCCATACTCTAAATAGTATTTTTTTCTTGGCTCATGTATTCCCTCTTATGAGTACCATATTGAATACAGTAATCTAGATGATGTGAGGCCAGAATTACTGTAAACAGCTGGCCTGTAGACACAGTAAAATGAATCAAACACCTTTAAGACAAAATGGATATTTTGCAGAAGCTTCACTTTAGGAAAACTGTCAATCAAATCAAATAAAAACTTGAAGCTATTTTTTATTGCAATAACATGGAGCAGGCTTATTATTCTCAGAATTACTCTGACAGTGTAAAGTCCTAGTCTCTAAGACAAAATTAACAATTCCTACCCAGAAAAATGTTTTCAGGTTCCAGTGTCTTCTATAGGTTTTTTGCCTTTGACTTAAAAAGAATATTCTCCATTTTTTTTTGGTTTGAGATTCAAGTCTTCCATTAAAACTTAGATATTTAAAACCTATTAGTACATGTATCCCTTATTTCTCTTAGTATATGTAAATTTTTGTAAATATATCTTAGTTAAATCCACATTATAACAGAACATCTCTGTCCACAACTGTTAAGATGTCCAGTGATGTTAAAAAATTGTCAATAAATATAGTTGAAATTTTATGCTGCAAAACTAATTTGCGTGGAACATCTCCACATAATCTCAGTATAAAATATCTTGTATAAAAACATGATTTTCCTGCTGCGGATATTGCTTTATATAAATAAAACACTGATGGCCAGTGACGGACAGGAAGTATAGGCAGGACAAGGAGAGAGGAGAATTGGGGAAACAGGAAGAAGGAGAAAGAGACACTGCAGCCACCGCCAGGACAAGCAACATGTAAAGACACCAGTAAGCCATGAACCACGTGGCAAGGTATCTTAAATGGGTTAATTTAAGATATGAGATCAGTTAGCAAGAAGCCTGCCACTGCCATACAGTTTGTAAGTATGATTTATAAGTTTGTAAGAGTGGTTATTTTATACTTGGATTATGGGACTGCCGGGCTTGGTGGAACCTGGAGAGAAGCTCTCCAGCAACATTTTCCAGCCAGGCTGTGATGGTGCATGCCTTTAATCCCAGCACTTGGGAGGTAGAGGCAGGCATATCTCTGTGAGTTCGAGGCCAGCCTGGTCTCCAAAGTTAGTTCCAGGAAAGGCACAAAGCTACGCAGAGAAACCCTGTCTCGAAGAACAAAAAAAAAAAAAAAAAAAAAAAAAAAAAAAAAAATTAATTAATTAATTAAATAAAAACCATGATTTTCCTATGTTTAAGCAATGCCATTGATCTTCTGAAGTGCAATCAGGTTGATCCAGAGCCCTAATTTAAGTCCCTCCTCCTTCGAGAGTAAAGTGATTTGCATGTGAGTCAGGCCTGGTGCATAGATGTCAATGTTCTCATTTCAGCTACAGAGGAAATTTCAGGTTCACTCTTTGGTCAGAGCACACAGAATTCCTTAAAACATAAAAGGCTTAAAATACAGAAAGTATTAGTGATGTAAACACATGGGCAATGCCCTAAAGGCTAAAGCAGATACCACTTGCTTTTCCACTGTTAGAGGTCTGTTAGAGGAGATAATGTTATTGAAGATCACTTAAATTGTGTAGACTAGTGGGTCTCTGAACAGTTAACAGTGTATATTAGTATTTTTCCCATGGCTATTTAAAGTATCACAAGATCAGGGACTTCACAGGCCAATTTAATCAGAATATGTACATGGGAAATACTAGATTATACTTACTTAAACCTGGGTTAGAAACAACTGCCTTGTGGTCCAGAGGATGCCTGGACTGGTCTACTTTAGTGACAAGGCTAGCATATAACCTACCTGTCCTCATAGAGCATTTGTCCAGTGACAGATGGAGTCAGACACAGAGATCAATGGCCAGGCACCAGGCTGAGTTCCAGGAATCCAACTGCTGAGAGAGAGGAGAGTTAGTGCAAGTGAGGGACATAGAGATTATGATGGGAAGATGTGCAGAGATGACCGGCCACACTAGTGGAAACCCATGAACTGTGAACTGGTGGCTGTGTAGCCCCCATGGGACTGGACTAGGCCCTTTGGACAAAAAAGATGGTTGTTTGGCTCGAACTGTTTGGGGGGCACCCAGGCAGGAGGATCGGCATCTGTCCCTGGTGCATGGGCAGGCTTCTGGGAATCGGATGCCTGTGTTGTGACACCTTGCACAGCCTTGGTGCAGTGGGAAGGAGCTTGCACCTGCCTAGGCTCAGTGAGCTGGGCTCTGCTGACTCCCCATGGGAGACCTCGATTTGGGGGATGTGGGGATGCGGGGTGGCTTGGGAAAGAGGTTGTGGGGTAGAAGGAGGGAGGAGGGGTGGTCTGTGGATAGCATGAGGAGTGAGTAGAAAATTTCTTAATAAAGAAAAATAAAATTTAAAAAAAAGAAACCACTGCCTTAGAATATTTCCTGGCATTTACGAAGTATTCAATTAATACTTTCTAAGCAATAATGCTTTTTAAAAAAGATTTATTTATTTATTATGTACACACAAGAGGGCGCCAGATCTCACTACAGATGGTTATTAGCCACTATGTGGGTGCTGGGAACTGAACTCAGAACCTCTGGAAGAGCAGGCAGTGCTCTTAACCACTGAGCCATCTCTCCAGCCCCACAATAATACTTTTAACAAGAAACTCACCATTACTAAATTATAAGTGTTTTATCTTATGTATGTCAGATGTGATATGTTACAGAAATTTGAATTATGATGAATGAATGTGAGTTTAGTGGCTCTGCATGATTTCATTGTCTAGTGCATCTATGTCAATGACTGATAGGAACTCAGGTGACAGATTTTTCCATGATATTTCTATATAAATGTCTATTGAAGTATGTATAAAAAGACATTTTAAATTAACCTAATGCATACTTGATGCACATTCAGAAGTATGCAATACAGCAAATCCTGTCCCTAAAACATATTTGCTAACACTGAAATGTGGTTCTAAGTCTGTCTCTGAGTTTCCCGTATCTATTGTACAGGTATTAGCTGAATCATTCTCTCACGGACAGACATGCATTAGTGTTTAAGTGCCATATTATTATAGGAAAAACTGGAAACTAAGGATAATAAACTGACATTTAACAGGACCTATAGATTGCTTAGGAAATATTAAACCACAGAAAGTAGCTGAAGGAGTGCTCCCAGTTGTCTATCAGGAGAACACAGTTCTGCCAGGCAGACAGGAGAACCTTGATCAACAGCCGCCCCGTCAAAGCAGTCCTGTCTGTCCCCAGAGAACTATGAAAACAGTATACATTGAAAATCTCCCCATTTGTCCAAACAATCACATTGGAATTTCTGTCTCTGTAAAACATAGTTAATTACTCAAAATGTAACTTCGGGCTATGAAACTGTAAAAGCAAACAGGGATTTCCGACCCTGACTGGCTCCCTTCTGTCCATGATGCAGGCATGCACACTGACTAAAAGAATTTTCCCTTGTTAATCTCTAAGTAGTCAAGTGGTTTCTAACTGAGCAGGCTGGTTAATTCTGTCACAAAATTACTTCAGTCATCCAAAAGCGCATCTACCTTCCTCTGTTCATGCCAGTAGCTATTTAGTTACCTTTTAAATTAAATAATGTAACTGAAAAAAATGTGGTAACTGTCAGACTTGCAACAAGAGATGTCTGTGTCTTTTAATATTCATCAGTTAATTGTTCCTATAAAAACAGTCAATATCACCTGGATCCCATTACCCCTTTTTGTATCACTGTATAAACTATTGACTTTATGATACTACAACATTTAAATACCATCTGCTTTCATGATGATTTTTCTACTTTTCCCATTAATGACGTCCTCCTAATATGTGCAACAAAAATGACAAAATCTACCTAATTATAATCCTTCCAAGATAATGCAATAGGAGATGCACTCACATGTAGAATATATTTCTATTTGTTTTCAATAAAGAAGACAGTGGCCTTGGTTCAGAATCAGTGAATTGTGAGAACATTTATGATTTATTCCATAGAACAGGCTCATATAAAAACCACAGGATAAAACACCATATCCATTCATAAAATGATAAAATTGGCATTGGATTTATTTGTGCAAATTTAAAGTCCTATGAATATAGAAAATGTGAATTTACTGGGGAGTATTTCCAAAGGCCATTGGACCATAAAATTATTTGAAACTCTGAAGTGGGTCTTCACACAATACACAAAATTGACTTCCATTTCTTTTTATGCCTGTACATTCTTTTTTCTTCTGGAGAGAATATGTATAATTTTAGGATAACCCAGTAGTGCGGCTACTAAATACCATTTGATGAGCCAACAAGTTCATGACATGGAATCAAACACCAGAAAAATTTATCTTGGATAAATTTCTAGGTCACATTCTTCAATTGAATCAATTTCTAGGTTATATTCTTGAATTGAATGAAAATGTAAAGGAAACTAAATACATGGAAGTCAGTGTTTTGAGAGGAGAAAGGGTCTACTTAATGTTTAAAATATGTATTGTTCATTTCATATCACTGCCAATGACTCTTTAGGCCCGATAAAACCAAAAAAAATGGAAGTTAAAAGTGTTAAGTTACATCAATGCACAAAATATACTTATATAAGGAGGAGAGTACAAAGAAAAAATAGTTACTAAAACTTGGTCATATGATAGTTAAGGTGTCTCAGAATTACTAATAACATGTCCTAACTCACATAAATATATAGCAGAGACAAAATAAGGCAGAACGAATGTGTCATTCTTTGATTCTGGAGTGTTTTGATTTGGTTTTAATTTTGGGATTATTTTTATATTTCAAATGATAGCAAAATGATAATATACCATATATATACTTCTTTCCATTTCACCTTCAACCCCCCTTTATAACTCACCCCACTCTACTTCATATTCATAGCTTCTCCACCCATTCATTGTTATTTTATGCATGTATACATATTTTCATTTTAATAATCATATAGTTTTAACAAGATATCCAGAAGTCTTAACAGCACATATCTTTTTAGGCTCTCATGTTTTCAAACCATAAATGATATAGGCATCTGACTGCATTTCCTCATTGAAAACTTACCGGCTGAGCCTCAGAATGATGGAGGATGCTGACAGCAGCAAAAATACTCAGAAAAATAGAATGCAGAATACAGTCTTTGTAGACCTGTAAACACAGCACTTCAGAGGGTGAAGCCAAATATGGACCAAGGGAAGTAGAAAAGCCTGAGTTGAATTGTTGTTTCAATGTTTGAGACTGTTCCAAATGCACCTCAAATATACTACCCTCCATTCACACAGCAGAACTAAACATTCCATTATAAAAGATCTAGAAACCACAAGGGAAAGAAGACATGGGTCTTTTTTTTCTGGTTTAAAGCATTATGAAACAGTTGTTCACAGAAAAGTTTATTTTGTGTTTCACTCAGGCAAAGTAACTCACACAAGACTTCACTCTTTTCTAATTCACCACCTAGTACATGTTACACAGAAACACTGTCTTTGTCTTTCATTTTCTGTAAAATAATAATTAGGCAAAGGCTTATAATTTTGGAACCTTGAAGAACTAATGAAGTAAGTAAGATGAAGTAAGATACATA
Organism: Peromyscus maniculatus bairdii; assembly: GCF_049852395.1. Lineage (NCBI taxonomy): Eukaryota > Metazoa > Chordata > Mammalia > Rodentia > Cricetidae > Peromyscus > Peromyscus maniculatus. The sequence continues at coordinate 49,849,660 of NC_134860.1, read as the reverse complement.
AAATATAGAGCTCAGATCTTCCAACCATGGAAGACCTTATAGTCACACACTCATAGTAGATTTCTTCAAAGCTATAGTTCCAAAATCACCCTCACCATCATGTCACAGTACTTTAGATTGCTTATGAAATAACTTAGTTGGACATATTTGCTCCTCTCTTTGGTCATAAGAGTATGCAGAATAGACACTGGGGACAGTCCGATGAGAATTTGAGAACTACCATCTCAACTAAGAACATAACATACCAGTAGAGAGGCTCAAATTATAGTTATTATACCATCAGGCTACCCAAATTATCACAGTTCATATGATTAGAAAGAAATAATAATTCTTGTCATCTCTTCTTCATCCTCAATTCCCTCAGAACTTACATGACTAAACTGTGGGTCTGTGTGGCCATGATGAAATGCTGTGGATATGGCAAACCTCCCTTGCTTGTTGGCTGGTGAAGGCTCACTCTGGAATCCTGAAGTGAATACAGTAGCAAGAGCTTCCTGATGCAGAAAGAACACTGTAGGAAGAGCAAACAGGGATATATAGTCCCATTTATGCAGATCAGGCTGATGACCTGGAGGGACGGGCTAACTAATTATTCTTACATAACCTTAGAACCTCAATGCACAGAGCTGGTGATTATTCATACTGGTCCAAAATATTGCAATCTCTAAGGAATTCCTGCTGTTGATGGAGGAAGCAGAAGAGATGTTCTCAAGACGTTAGGTATGAGGTCCTAAATTTTTCATTTTCCATTTTATTTTATTTCGTTTGGACTACCTTTAGTAGTTCTTGTTGTTGTTGTTGTTGTTGTTGTTGTTGTTGTTGTTGTTTTGTGTTGTTAAATTCTACTGAATGTGCTATTCTGTGTCTGCAGAATTCTATTTCTTTCCTGTGTGGCAATCTGAAGACCAAGATTCAATCTCAAGATTCATGCCAGAACACATGGATGTCCGTGCAAAGGAGAGGTGGATGAGATCTACATGAGCGGACTGGATGTGGGGGGTAGGATAGCGGAGGGCAAGGAGTGGGGGATGTGAACATGGGGAAATGGGAGGGTAGGACTGGAGCAGGGACAAAGTGGGAGGGCAGGGAAGAAGATGCCATGGTGTATTGGGACATCATGGGAGTGGGAGGATGTAGGATGCTGGGGAGGCTCTGAGGAGTCCACAAGGCTGATCCCAACTTAGTCTGCTGGCAGTGGTCCAGAGGGTGCCTGGACCAGTGTACTCTGGTGACCGGCCTAGCAAATAACCTACCTGTCATCATAGAGCCTTTGTCCAGTGACTGATGGAGGCAGATGCAGAGATCTTTGGCCGCACTCCAGGCTGAGCTCCAGGAATCCAGTTGATGGGAGAGAGGAAGAATTCTGAGGGGTGGGAGATGTCGAGGACAAAATGGGAGGACCTGGGGAGATGACCGGCCACACAGGTGGAAGCCCATGAACTGTGGGCTGGCGGCTGTGGAGCCCCCATGGGACTCCACAGGGCCCTCTGGATACGGAGGATGGTTGTTTGGCTCCAACTGTTTTCGGGTGCCAAGGCAGTCGGATTGAAATCTGTCCCTAGTCTATGGGCGGGCTTCTGGGAATCAGGTGCCTGAGGTGTGACTCCTTGCACAGCCTTGGTCCAGTGGAAAGGGGCTTGGCCCTGCCTGAGCTCAGTCCGCTGGGCTCTGCAGACTCCCGGTGGGAGACCTCCATTTGGGGGATGTAAGGATGCAGGGCGGCTTAGGAGAGAGAGCTGGGGGTTATAGAAGGGAGGAGGGGGGATCTGCGTATGGTGTGTGGAGTGAGTGGAGGGTTTCTAAATAGAGAAAAATGGAAGAAGAAAAAAAAAAGAATCAGGCCAGAGAGATCTTTGACTCTTCAGGAAATCCCACTGTTGAGATTGACCTCTGCTCTTCAAAAGGTCTCTTACAAGCTTCTGTGCCCAGCAGTGCCTCAACTGACATCTAAAAGACCCTCACAGGGGGAGTAGATATCTGTGAGTTCAAGGCCAGACTCATCTACAAAGTGAGTTCTGGGACAGCCAGGGCTGTAACTCAAAGAAATCCTATTTCAAAAACACAAAAAGAAAAAATTTTTAAATTGTAATGATTTTATTTTCAAATCAGTTAACAAGCTCTATTTGGAGATGAAAATGATGAGGGAAAGGAGGAAGAGAAGATTAAAATCCTATTTTAATTTGTTTCTTTGACCATGGTTATCAAAGAAAAGCCTTCACCAATGTTATTCAAAATATAAGGGTGAATTAAAAGATATACTGTTTATTATATAGTATTACATTCAAGTGTACATATAATTTTCAGAGGGGACGTTTCCTCTAGTACCAGTTGTGATCTCCATTGATCGGGAAATTAGTGGTCTAAGACCAGGATCAATTCATTAAGAACAAGTGCCATTGAATCATCTGTTTAATTCACCTTTTTATTATATCTTTATAAATATTCCACATTAAGTACATTTCTTCAACCAAGGCTCTCTCTCTAAATGGAGTAACCATACATTACCAACAAAGTCAGTCAGAGTTAACAGCTGTGGACCACAAATGACCCCATCAGTGCATCCCCAGGTTAGGCTCTCACTCTGTCTCATTCTGGAGGAAGGCAAACTCCTTCCCAGGAAATCAGCTCGAGACAATTCCACACAGCCACAAATCCCAGTGCATATATTGGAAAATGATATCTTCCCAGTCCTTCACTGTTATAAATTAGAGAGCAGAATGTCAGGACAGCAGGTTCCAGAAAAGAGCTGACACAAGTTTTCCCCATTAGGAGATAGTCTTGTGACCATAGTGTGAAGGGGACATGATCAGACCTTGAATTGGGAGTGCATTCAAAGACCTCACAACAGAGGAAGCATGGTGGGGCTGTGAAGGTAGAGAGCTTGATGTGGGAGAGGAGGAAAGTTACCTGCCTTGTACAGCATGATGTGAGTTCTAAAAGGGAAAGATAGGCCCCTCAGTGGCCCTCAGAAACATCCTACAGAACAAATGAATGTTACTTGAATCGTTTGTCTGGGGGTAGGAAGTCCCTCACCATTTCATTGGTCAGACACAGTGTACATGTGTCCTAGTGCTTTCTACTGCTGTGATAAATGCCATGACCAAAAGCAACTTGGGTAGGAAACAGTTTATTTGATGTATACATCCCAATCACAGTCCATCATTGAGGGAAGCTGGTGTCAGAACTCAAACAGAAGTGGAGGCCATGGAAGAAAGCTACTTACTGGCTTATTTCTAAGCTCTTTTTCAAGTGCCTTTCTAATACCTCCAGGAACCACCTGCCCAAGGGTAGCAGTGCCCAAAGTGGGCTGTGCCCTCCCACATCAATCATCACTCAAGAAAATGTCACACAGACATGATTATAGACAATTCTAATGGGAGCTTTTCCTCAATGGATGCTCCTTCTTCATGTTGACTCTATTTGGGAAAAACTAACCAGCATGCCAAGGGAAATAGAAGAGTCAGGTACTGAGTAGGATCATGAATTTATCTTGCCATTGTAAGGAGGGGGAACTGGATTGCTCTCGCCTCATCCTCCTACCCACCCACCCCTGTTGGAGTACTCAAAGCAGGGGTGTCTTTAGAGAGGACAGACTACAGGAGAGTTAGCTTGATTTCTGGGAGATAGAGGGGCATGTAGCGAGTCTCATATCTAACATCCACCATTGATCATTGTTTCAAGCTATCCTCAGGATCAATGGGAGAGAAAATCCAAGTGAAACCTTGAGGTCTAGGATGGCTAAGGATGAAGCATACTAAGATTTCCCCTTCCACATAATCATATCTATTCATAACTTCTTGTTCATGGTCTGTTCAAGGCAGCCTGGCTGACAAGACTGGTTATCTGTCATTTCTAAAACACCATCTCAGGTGACTAGCCACTTTAAAAGGCTTAAGTGCAGCTTTTAGGTGTTGCTTACACTCCTACTGTAAGGGGTTGTTCAATGTGCACCATTTACCCCTAGAAAAGTTTCATCTCTCCAACTTCAATTTTTGTGTATTTCGGGAACTGCACATCCACCATATGTGCAACCTCAACGACCATCACTTTATTGTGTATTATTGTGAAGCATCAATTAGTAATAGTGTGTGAGTCAATACCTGGGACTTACATGTATGGTTTGTATGGTGGGTTTGTGTGTGTGTGTGTGTGTGTGTGTGTGTGTGTGTGTGTGTGTGTGTGTGTGTGTAAATTTATAAAGAATGTCAGTGATTAGAATGCTCTGCTAAGAATCTTCCTTAAGGCAGTTTTAATGTCCTTGTTCCGCAGGCTGTAGATGAAGGGATTCAACATAGGTGTGACCACACTGTACATCACTGCAGCCACCGCATTATTTCTAGGAGAATGTGACAGAGAGGAACTTAAGTAAACTCCTACTCCTGTTCCATAAAACAGGCAAACAACGGACAAATGAGACCCACAGGTGGAGAAGGTTTTGTGCCTCCCACTTGATGATGGTGATCTTATGATGGAAGAAACTATTTTAAAGTAAGAGAAAACAATTCCTGAAATAGGAATTAACCCAAAGAGAGTGCCTATACTGAATCTGACTATGGTATTGGTGACAGTATCAAAATGGGCAAGTTTAAGGACTTCCGAAGGGTCACAGAAGAAGTTGGAAATTTCAATAAAATCCTCACATTTGGAAAAATTTAATATTACCACATAGTGCAACTGTAATTCCACAAGGCTAAAGAGAAAAGATCCAAGAAGTAAGACACCAGAGCAACTGGGATTCATAATGACCTGGTAGTACAGGGGGTGGCAGATGGCCACAAACCGGTCATATGCCATCACAGCCAGAAGCATGTTATCCATACATCCAAAAATTATAAACAGTGACATCTGTGTCAGACAGCCCACATAGGAGATGACTTGGCAGTGACTTTGGAGGTCCACAATCACCCTTGGAACTGTGGTGGAGATGAAACAAATATCAACTATGGACAGGTTGGAGAGGAAGAAGTACATGGGTGTGTGGAGATGGGAGTCAGAGCTTACTGTCAGGATGATGAGCAGGTTTCCAAACAGGGCCAAGATATACATAGACAAGTAAAGGCCTAAGAGGACAGTCTGGACGTCTGGATCTTCTGAGAGTTGAATGAAATGGAATTCTGGTACACATGTTGAATTTCTCATGTTTTTATTTCTTGAACATCTTCTGGAGGAAGCCAAAAATGTTGTTAACAATGGCACCAGCATGCATTAGACCTTTTTTATAATTTGAGTCAAGTAAGTACAAATATTGATTATTTTCTCAAGCCTATTGTGACTTTATTAATAATTCCTCAGTTATGGCAAATGCCATACTCTAAATAGTATTTGTTCTTGGCTCATGTATTCCCTCTTATGAGAACGGTTTTGAATACAGTAATCTAGATGATGTAAGGCCAAAAGCACTGTAAACAGCTGACCTGTAGACACAATAAAATAAAGCAAACACCTTTAAGACAAAATGGATATTTTGCAGAAGCGTCACTTCAGGAAAACTCGGAATCAAATCAAATAAAAACTTGAAGCTACTTTTTATTGCAATAACATGGAGCAGGCTTATTTTTCTTAGAATATCTCTGACAGTGTAAAGTCCTAGTCTCTAAGACAAAATTAACAATTCCTCCCCAGAAAAATATTTTCAGGTTCCAGTGTCTTCTATAGGTTTCTTTTTTTTTCTTTGACTTAAAAAGTATATTCTCCATTTTTTTTGTTTTGAGATTTAAGTCTTCCAATAAAACTTAGATTTTTAAAACCTATTAGTACATGTATCCTTTTTTTCTCTTAGTGTATTTCAAATTTTTGAAAATATATCTTAGTTAAATCCACATTATCATAGAACATCTCTATCCACAATTGTAAAGATGTTCAGTGATGTGAAAAAAAATGTCAAGAAATATAGTTGAAAATTTATACTGTGAAACTAATTTGCGTAGAACAACTCCACATAATCTCAGTATAAAATATCATGTATGAAAACATGATTTTCCAGCCAGGCTGTGGTGCAGCATGTCTTTAATCCCAGCACTCGTGAGGCAGAGGCAGGCATATTTCTGTGAGTTTAAGGCAAGCCTAGTCTCCAAAGTGAGTTCCAGGAAAGGCACAAAGCTACACAGAGAAACCTTTTCTCAAAGAACAAACAAACAAAAAACATCATTTTTCCTATATTTAAGCAATGCCATTGATCTTCTGAAGTGCTATCAGTTTGATCCAGAGCTCTAATTTAAGTCCCTCCTCCTTAGAGAGTAAAGTGATTTGCATGTGAGTCAGGCCTGGAGCATAGATGTCAATGTTCTTATCTCAGCTACAGAGGAAATTTCAGGTTCACTCTTTGGTCAGAGCACATGCTTAAAACATAAAAGGTTTAATAGAGAAAGTATTAGTGATGTAAACACATGGACAAAGCCCTAATGGCTAAAGCAGATACCACTTGCTTTTCCACTAGGTCTGTTAGAGAAGATAATGTTATTGAAGATCACTTAAATTGTGTAGACTAGTGGGTCTCTGAACAGTTAACAGTGTGTTTTTCCCATGGCATTTCAAAGTATCACAAGATCTTGGACTTCACAGGCCAATTTAATCAGAATATTTACATGGGAAATACTAGATTATACTTACTTAAACCTGGGTTAGAAACCACTACCTTGTGGTCCAGAGGGTGCCTGGACCAGTCTACTCTGGTGACCAGCCTAGCAAATAACCTCGCTGTCCTCATAGAGCCTTTGTCCAGTGACAGATGGACAGAGATACAAGATACAGATACAGAGATCCAAGGCCAGGCACCAGGCTGAGTTCCAGGAATCCAATTGATGAGAGAGAAGAGAGATACTATAGACGAGGGACATCAAGATCATGACAGAAGACATGCAGAGATGATTGGCCACACTAGTGGAAACCCATGAACTGTGAACTGGTGGCTGTGGAGCCCCCATGGGACTGCACTAGGCCCTCTGGACACTGAAGATGGATGTTTGGCTCTAACTGTTTGGGGAGCACCCAGGCAGGGGATCGAGATCTGTGCCTGGTGCATGGGCAGGCTTCTGGGAATCGGGTGCCTGTGTTGTGACACCTTGCACAGCCTTGGTGCAGTGGGAAGGGGCTTGGACCTGCCTAGGCTCAGTGTGCTGGGCTCTGCTGACTCCCCATGGGAGACCTCAATTTGGGGCATGTGGGGATGCAGGGTGGCTTTGAAAAGAGTTCTGGGGGTATAAGGAGGGATGAGGGGTGGTCTGTGGAAAGCATGAGGAGTGAGTAGAAAATTTCTTAATAAAGAAAAATAAAATTAAAAAAAAAAGAAACCAATGCCTTAGAATATTTCCTGGCATTTACGAAGTATTCAATTAATACTTTCTAAGCAATAATGTTTTTAAAAAACATGTATTTATTATGTACACACAAGAGGGCGCCAGATCTCACTACAGATGGTTATTAGCCACTATGTGGGTGCTGGGAACTGAACTCAGAACCTCTGGAAGAGCAGGCAGTTCTCTTAACCTCTGAGCCATCTTTCCAGTCCTGCAATAATACTTTTAACAAGAAACTCACCATTACTAAATTATAAGTGTTTTATCTTATGTATGTCAGCTGTGATATTTTACAGAAATTTGAATTATGATGAATGAAGTTTGAGTTTAGTGGCTCTGCATGATTTCATTGTCTAGTTCATCTATCTCAATGATTGATAGGAACTCAGGTGACAGATTTTTCCAGTGATATTTCTATATAAATGTCTATTGAAGTATGTATAAAAAGACATTTTAAATTAACCTAATACATACGTGATGCTCATTCAGAAGTATGCAATACAGCAAATCCTGTCCCTAAAACATATTTGCTAACACTGAAATGTAGTTTTAAGTCTGTCTCTGAGTTTCCCATATCTATTGCACAGGTATTAGCTGAATCATTCTCTCACGGACAGACATGCATTAGTGTTTAAGTGCCATATTATTATAGGAAAAACTGGAAACTAAGGATAATAAACTGACATTTAAAAGGAACTATAGATTGCTTAGGAAATATTAAACCACAGAAAGTAGCTGAAGGAGTGTTCCCAGTTGTCTTTTCAGGAGAGCACAGTTCTGCCAGGCAGACAGGAGAACCTTGATCAACAGCCGCCCCGTCAAAGCAGTCCTGGTCTGTTCCCAGAGAACTATGACAACAGTATACATGAAAATCTCCCCATTTGTCCAAACAATCACATTGGAATTTCTGTCTCTGTAAAACATGGTTAATTACTCCAATCGTAACTTCAGGCTATGAAACTGTAAAAGCAAACAGGGATTTCTGACCCTGACTGGCTCCCTTCTGTCCATGATGCAGGCATGCACACTGACTACAAGAATTTTCCCTTGTTATTCTCTAAGTAGGCAAGTGGTTTCTAACTGAGCAGGCTTGTTAATTCAGTCACAAAATTACTTCAGTCATCCAAAAGTGCATCTGTCTTCCTCTGTTCATTCCAGTAGCTATTTAGTTACCTTTTAAAAATACGGTAACTGAAAAAAATGTGGTAACAGTCCGACTTGCAACAAGAGATGTCTGTGTCTTTTAATGTTCATCAGTTAATTGTTCCTATAAAAACAGTCAATATCACCTAGATCCTTTTTACCCCTTTTTGTATCACTGTATAAACTATTGACTTTATGATACTACAACATATAAATAGCATCTGCTTTCATGATGATTTCCCTACTTTTCCCATGAATGACATCCTCTTAATATATGCCACCAAAAATGGCAAAACCTACCTAAGTATAATTCTTCCAAGATAATGCAATTGAAGATGCACTCACATGTAGAATATATTTCTATTTCTTTGCAATAAGGAAGACAGTGGCCTTGGTACAGAATCAGTGAATTGCAAGAACATTTATGATTTATTCCATAGCCCATGCTCATACAAAAACCACAAGATAAAACCCCATATCCATTCATAAAATGATAAAATTGGCATTGGATTTATTTGTCCATATTTAAAATCCTATGAATATAGAAAATATGAAATTACTGGGGAGTATTTCCAAAGTGCATTGAACCATAGAATTATTTGAAACACTGAATAGGGTCTTCACATAATACACAAAATTGACCTTCCATTTGTTTTAGGCCTGTACTCTGCTTTAACTTCTGGTGACAATATGTACAATTTTTGGATAACCCAGTAGTGCAGGTATTAAATACCATTAGATGACCCAACAAGTTCATGACATGGAATCAAACACCACAAAAAATTTATCTTGCCTCAATTTCTAGGTTACATTCTTGAATTGAATGAAAATGTAAAGGAAACCAAATACATGGAAGTCAGTGTTTTGAGAGGAGAAAGGGTCTACTTTATGGTTAAAATATGTATTGTTCATTTTACATCTGTGCCAATGACTCTTTAGGCCCTATGAAACCAAAAATTGAAAATTAAAATTGTTAAGTTACATCAATGTACAAAATATACTAATATAAAGAGGAGAGTACATAGAAAACATACTTACTAAAACTTGGTCATTTGATTGTTAAAGTGTCTCAGAATTACTAATAACATGTCCTAACTCACATAAATATATAGCAGAGACAAAATAATGCAGAACAAATGTGTCATTCTTTGATTCTGGAGTGTTTTTTGTCTGGTTTTACTTTTTGATTATTTTTATATTTCAAATTATAGTAAAATGATAATATAACATATATATACTTACATTTCACCTTCAAACCCCCTTTTTAATTCACCCCACTCTACTTCACATTCATAGCTTCTGTACCCATTCATTGTTATTTCATGCATGTATACATATTTTCATTTTTCATATAGTTCTAACAATATATCCAGAAGTTTTAACAGCACATATCTTTTTAGGCTCTCATGTTTTCAAACCACAAATGATATAGGGATCTGACTGCATTTCCTCATTGAAAACTTACTGGCTGAGCCTCAGAATGATGGAGGATGCTGACAGCAGCAAAAAATACTCAGAAAAATAGAATGCAGAATGCAGTCTTTGTAGACCTGTAAACACAGCACTTCAGAGGGTGAAGCCAAATATGGACCAAGGGAAGTAGAAAAGCCTGAGTTGAATTGTTATTTCAATGTTTGAGACTGTTCCAAATGCACCTCAAATATACTACCCTCCATTCACACAGCAGAACTAAACATTCCATTATAAAAGATCTAGAAACCACAAGGGAAAGAAGACATGGGTCTTTTTTTTCTGGTTTAAAGCATTATGAAACAGTTGTTCACAGAAAAGTTTATTTTGTGTTTCACTCAGGCAAAGTAACTCACACAAGACTTCACTCTTTTCTACCTCACCACCTAGTACATGTTACACAGAAACACTGTCTTTGTCTTTCATTTTCTGTAAAATAATAATTAGGCAAAGGCTTATAATTTTGGAACCTTGAAGAACTAATGAAGTAAGTAAGATGAAGTAAGATACATAAAATATAGAGCTCAGATCTTCCAACCATGGAAGACCTTATAGTCACACACTCATAGTAGATTTCTTCAAAGCTATAGTTCCAAAATCACCCTCACCATCATGTCACAGTACTTTAGATTGCTTATGAAATAACTTAGTTGGACATATTTGCTCCTCTCTTTGGTCATAAGAGTATGCAGAATAGACACTGGGGACAGTCCGATGAGAATTTGAGAACTACCATCTCAACTAAGAACATAACATACCAGTAGAGAGGCTCAAATTATAGTTATTATACCATCAGGTTACCCAAATTATCACAGTTCATATGATTAGAAAGAAATAATAATTCTTGTCATCTCTTCTTCATCCTCAATTCCCTCAGAACTTACATGACTAAACTGTGGGTCTGTGTGGCCATGATGAAAGACTGTGGATATGGCAAAACTTCCTTGCTTGTTGGCTGGTGAAGGCTCACTTGAATCCTGAAGTAAATACAATAGCAAGAGCTTCCTGATGCAGAAAGAACACTGTAGGAAGAGCAAACAGGGATATATAGTCCCAATTACACAGATCAAGCTGATGACCTGGAGGGACAGGCTAACTAATTATTCTTACATAACCTTAGAACCTCAATGCACAGAGCTGGTGATTATTCATACTGGTCCAAAATATTGCAGTCTCTAAGGAATTCCTGCTGATAATGGGGGAAGCAGAAGAGAAGTTCTCAAGTAGTTAGGTATGAGCTCCTAAATTTTTCATTTTCCATTTTATTTCAGTTTGGACTACCTTTAGTAGTTCTTGTTGTTGTTGTTGTTGTTGTTGTTGTTGTTGTTGCTGTTGCTGTTGTTGTTTTGTGTTGTTAAATTCTACTGAATGTTCTATTCTGTGTCTGCAGAATTCTATTTCTTTCCTGTGTGGCAATCTGAAGACCAAGATTCAATCTCAAAATTCATGCCAGAACACATGGATGTCCGTGCAAAGGAGAGGTGGATGAGATCTACATGAGTGGACTGGATGGGGGGGGGGGAGGATGGCGGAGGACAAGGAGTAGGGGATGGGAACATGAGGAAATGGGAGGGTCAGACTGGAGTAAGGACAGAGTGGAAGGGCAGGGAAGAAGATGCCACGGTGTATTGGGACATCATAGGAGAGGGAGGATGCGGGGTGCTGGGGAGGCTCTGAGGAGTCCAAAAGGTTGACCCCAACTTGGTCTGCTGGCAGTGGTCCAGAGGGTGCCTGGACCAGTGTACTCTGGTGACCGGCCTAGCAAATAACCTACCTGTCATCATAGAGACTTTGTCCAGTGACTGATGGAGGCAGATGCAGAGATCTTTGGCCGGACACCAGGCTGAGCTCCAGGAATCCAGTTGATGGGAGAGAGGAAGAATTCTGCAGGCAGGGGATGCCGAGATCATAATGGGAGGACCTGCGGAGAAGACCGGCCACACTGGTGGAAGCCCATGAACTGTGGACTGGTGGGTGGAGCCCCCATGGTACTGGACAGGGCCCTCAGGATACGGAGGATGGTTGTTTGGCTCAAACTGTTTTCGGGTGCCCAGGCAGGGGGGTCGAGATCTGTCCCTGGTCTATGGGCGGGCTTCTAGGAATCAAGTGCCTGAGTTGTGACTCCATGCACAGCCTTGGTGCAATGGAAAGGGGCTTGGGCCTGCCTGAGCTCAGTGTGCTGGGCTCCGCAGACTCCCGGTGGGAGACCTCCATTTGGGGGATGTGGGGATGCGGGGTGGCTAGGGGAGAGATCTGAGGGTTACAGAAGGGAGACGGGGGAATATTGTATATGGTATGTAGAGTGAGTGGAGGTTTTCTAAATAGAGAAAAATGAAAAGAAAAAAATCAGGCCAGAGACATCCCACTGTTGACATTAACTTCTCCTCAAAAGGTCTCTTACAAGCTTCTGTGCCCAGCAGTGCCTCCACTGACATCCAAAAGACCCTCACAGAGGCAGCAGATCTCTGTGAGTTCAAGGCCAGACTCATCTACAAAGTGAGTTCTGGGACAGCCAGGGCTGTTACACAGAGATATACTATTTCAAAAACACAAAAAGAAAAATTTTTAAATTGTAATGATTTTATTTTCAAATCAGTTAACAAGCTCTATTTGGAGATGAAATTAATGAGGGAAAGGATGAAGAGAAGATTAAAATCCAATTTTAATTTGTTTCACTGAAAATGGTTTTCACAGAAAAGCCTTCACAAATGTTATTCAAAATACAGGTGTGAATTAAAAGACATACTGTTTATTATATAGTATTACATTCAAGTGTACGTATAATTTTCAGAGGGGACGTTTCCTCTGTTAACATTTGTGATCTCCAATAATCAGGAAATTAGTGGACTAAGATCAGGATCAATTCATTAAGAACAAATGCCAATGAATATTGTGTTTTATTCACTATTTTATTTTTATACATATTCCACATTAAGTACATTTCTTCAACCAACCAAGGCTATCTCTCTAAGTAGAGAAACCACAAATTTCCAACAAAGTCAGTCAGAGTTAACAGCTGTGGACCACAAACGACCCCATCAGTGCATCCCCAGGTTAGGCTCTCAGTCTGCCTCATTCTGGAGGAAGGCAAACTCCTTCACAGGAAATCAGCTGGAGACAATCCACACAGCCACAAATCCCAGTGCATATATTGGAAAATGATATCTTCCCAGTCCTTCACTGTTATAAATCAGAGACCAGAATGTCAGGGCAGCAGGTTCAAGAAAAGAGCTGAAACAAGTTTTCCCCATTAGGAGATAGACTTGTGACCATAGTGTGAAGGGGACATGATCAGACCTTAAAGTGAGAGTGCATTCAAAGGACCTCACAACAGAGGAAGCATGGTGGGGCTGTGAAGGTAGAGAGCTTGATGTGGGAGAGGAGGAAAGTTACCTGCCTTGTACAGCATGATGTGAGGTCTAAAAGGGAAAGATAGGCCCCTCAGTGGCCCTCAGAAACATCCTACAGAACAAATGTTTATTACTTGAATAGTTTGTCTGGGGGTAGGAAGTCCCTCACCACTTCATTGGTCAGACACAGTGTCCATGTGTCCTAGTGCTTTCTACAGCTGTGATAAATGCCATGACCAAAAGCAACTTGGGTAGGAAACAGTTTATTTGATGTATACATCCCAATCACAGTCCACCATTGAGGGAAGCTGGTGTCAGAACTCAAACAGAAGTGGAGGCCATAGAGGAAAACAACTTACTGCCTTGTTTATAAGCTCTTTTTCAAGTACCTTTCTTATACCTCCAAGAACCACCTGCCCAAGGGTAGTGCTGTGGGATGTTCTGTATGTCCTGTGGGAGCCCTTCTTGGGTTCTTTGTGGCGTTACCCAGCAGGTCCGCATAGAGGATGATTAGGACCATGGGCCTGAGTGCAGGTGTCTGAGATAGTCTGCACTTGGCTGTGCTGGGGGATGGTCTGTATGTCAAGTTGTTCTGATTGATCAATAAATAAAACCTGATCGGCTGTGGCTAGGCAGGAAGGATAGGCGGGACTAACAGAGAGGAGAAATAAAAGGACAGGAAGGCAGAAGGACTGACTGCAGCCGCCGCCATGACCAGCAGCATGTGAAGATGCCGGTAAGCCACCAGCCACGTGGCAAGGTATAGATTTATGGAAATGGACTAATTTAAGCTATAAGCACAGTTAGCAAGAAGCCTGCCACGGCCATACAGTTTGTAAGCAATATAAGTCTCTGTGTTTACTTGGTTGGGTCTGAGCGGCTGTGGGACTGGCGGGTGACAAAGATTTGTCCTGACTGTGGGCAAAGGCGGAAAATTCTAGCAACAGGGTAGCACTGCCTGAAGTGGACTGTGCCCTCCCACATCAATCATCACTCAAGAAAATGACACACAGACACTTGTAATGGAAGTTCTTACTCAATGGATGCTCCTTCTTCATGTTGACTCTATTTGGGAAAAACTAACCAGCATGCCAAGGGAAATGGAAGAGTCAGATACTGAGTAGGACAATGAATTTATCTTGTCATTGTAAGGAGTGGGAACTGGATTGCTCTTGCCTCATCCACCTACCCACACACCCCAGCCTGAATAATCAAAGCAGGGTTGTCTTTAGAGAGGACAGATTTCAGGAGAGTGTAGCTTGATTTCTGGGAGATAGAGGGGCAGGGAGAGGGGCTCATATCTAACTTCCATGACTGATCATTGTCTCCAGCTATCCTCAGGATCAATGGGAGAGAAAATCCAAGTGAAACCTTCAGGTCTAGAATGTCTAAGGATGAGGCATACTGAGCTTTCCGTTTCCAAATTAGCATGTCTATTCATTTCTTCTTTATTCATGGCCTGTTCAAGGCAGCCTGGTTGACAAGACTGGTTATCTGTCATTTCTAAAACACAATCTCAGCAGACTAGCCTCTTTAAATTGGCTGATGAGCAGCATTTAGGTGTTATTTACATTCATAGTGTAAGGTGATGTTCAATAATGTGCACCATTCATCTCTAGAAAAGTTTCATCTCTCCAACTTCAATTTTTGTGCATTTCTATAACTACCCATCCACCATAAGTACAACCTCAATGACCACAACTCTATCATGCAATATTGTGAAGTATCATTTAGTAATAATGTGTGAGTCAATAACTTGGATTTACATGTACAGTTTGTGTGTGTATATGTGTCTCTGTGTGTGTGTGTGTGTGTGTGTGTGTGTGTGTGTGTGTGTGTGTGTGTGGAAATTTATAAAGATGTCAGTGATTAGAATGCTCTGCTAAGCCGGGCGGTGGTGGCGCACGCCTTTAATCCCAGCACTCGGGAGGCAGAGCCAGGCGGATCTCTGTGAGTTCGAGGCCAGCCTGGGCTACCAAGTGAGCTCCAGGAAAGGCGCAAAGCTACACAGAGAAACCCTGTCTCGAAAAACCAAAAAAAAAAAAAAAAAAAAAAGAATGCTCTGCTAAGAATCTTCCTTAAGGCAGTTTTAATGTCCTTGTTCCGAAGGCTGTAGATGAAGGGATTCAACATAGGTGTGACCACAGTGTACATCATTGAGGTCACGGCATTATTTCTAGGAGAATGTGATGGAGAGGAGCTGAAGTACACTCCTAGTCCTGTTTTATAAAACAGGCAAACAACAGACAAATGAGACCCACAGGTGGAGAAGGTTTTGTGCTTCCCACTTAATGATGGTGATCTTATGATGGAGGAAACTATTTTAAAGTAAGAGAAAACAATTCCTCAAATAGGAATTAACCCAAAGAGAGTGCTTATACTGAATTTGACTATGGTATTGGTGACAGTATTAAAATGGGCAACTTTAAGGACTGCAGAAGGGCCACAAAAGAAGTTGTAAATTTCAATAAAATCATCACATTTGGAAAAATTTAATATTGCTACATAGTGCAACTGAAATTGTGCAAGGCTAAACAGAAAAGACCCTAGAAGTAAGATCACACAGCGAGTGGGATTCATAATGACCTGGTAATACATGGGGTGGCAGATGGCCACAAACCGGTCATATGCCATCACAGACAGAAGCATGTTATCCATACATCCAAATATTATAAACAGTGACATCTGTGTCAGGCAGCCCACATAGGAGATGACTTGGCAGTGACTTTGGAGGTCCATAATCACCCTTGGAACACCGGTGGAGATGAAACAAATATCAACTATGGACAGGTTGGAGAGGAAGAAGTACATGGGTATGTGGAGATGGGAGTCAGAGCTTACTGTCAGGATGATGAGCAGGTTTCCAAACAGGGCCAAGATATACATAGACAACAAAAGGCCTAAGAGGACAGTCTGGACATCTGGATCTTCTGAGAGTTGAATGAAATGGAATTCTGGTACACATGTTGAGTTTCTCATGTTTTTATTTCTTGAACATCTTCTGGAGGAAGCCAAAAATGTTGTTAACAATGGCACCAGCATGCATATAGACCTTTTTATAATTTGAGTCAAGTACAAATATTGATTATTTTCTCAAGCCTATTGTGACTTCATTCATAATTCCTCAGTTGTGGCAAATGTCATACTCTAAATAGTATTTTGTTCTTGGCTCATGTATTTTCTCTTATGAGAACGGTTTTGAATACAGTAATCTAGATGATGTGAGGCCAGAAGTACTGTAAACAGCTGGCCTGGAGACACAGTAAAATGAAGAAACACCTTTAAGACAAAATGGATATTTTGCAGAAGCTTCACTTTAGGAAAACTGTCAATCAAATGAAATGAAAACTTGAAGCACTTAAGCATACTTCTTTTTATTGCAATAACATGGAGCAGGCTTATTTTTCTTAGAATATCTCTGACAGTGTAAAGTCCTAGTCTCTAAGACAAAATTAACAATTCCTACCCAGAAAAATATTTTCAAGTTCCAATGTCTTCTATAGGTTTCTTTTTTTTTCTTTGACTTAAAAATAATATTCTCCTATTTTTGGGGGTTTGAGATTCAAGTCTTCCTTTAAAACTTAGATTTTTAAAACCTATTAGTACATGTATCCCTTATTTCTCTTAGTATATTTCAAATTTTTGTAAATATATCTTAGTTAAATCCACATTATCACAGAACATCTCTGTCCACAACTGTTAAGATGTCCAGTGATGAGAAAAAAAATGTCAATAAATATAGTTGAAAATTTATGCTACGATAATAATTTGAGGGAACATCTCCACATAATCTCAGTAAAATATCTTGTATAAAAACAAGATTTTTCCAGCCGGGTTGTGGTGACACATGCCTTTAATTCCAGCGCTCAGGAGGCAGAGGCAGGCATATCTCTGTGAGTTTGAGGCAAGTCTAGTCTCCAAAGTTAGTTCCAGGAAAGGCACAAAGCTACACAAAAAAAAAAAAAAAAAAAAAAAAACCCTGTCTCGAAGAACAAAACAAAGAAGAAAAAAGCATTATTTTCCTATGCTTAAGCAATGCCATTTATCTTCTGAAGTGCAGCCAGGCTGACCCAGAGCCCTAATTTAAGTCCCTCCTCCTCAGACACTAAAGTGATTTGCATGTGAGTCAGGCCTGGTGCATAGATGTCAATGTTCTTATCTCAGCTACAGAGGAAATTTCAGGTTCACTCTTTGGTCAGAGCACACAGAATTCCTTAAAACATAACAGGTTTAAAATACAGAAAGTATTAGTCATGTAAACACATGGACCAAGCCCTAATGGCTAAAGCAGATACCACTTGCTTTTCCACTAGGTCTGTTAGAGGAGATAATGTTATTAAAGATCACTTAAATTGTGTAGACTAGTGGGTCTCTGAACAGTTAACAGTATATTTTCCCCATGTCTTTTCAAAGTATCACAAGATCTTGGACTTCACAGGCCATTTTAATCAATATATGTACATGGGAAATACTAGATTATACTTACTTAAACCTGGGTTAGAAACCACTGCCTTGTGGTCCAGAGAGTGCCTGGACCGGTCTACTCTGGTGACCAGCCTAGCAAATAGCCTAGCTGTCCTCATAGAGCCTTTGTCCAGTGACAGATGGACAGAGATACAAGATACAGATACAGAGATCCAAGGCCAGGCACCAGGCTGAGTTCCGGGGATCCAATTGATGAAAGAGAAAAGAGATACTGCAGGTGAGGGATGACGAGATCATTGCAGAAGAATTGCAGAGTGGAAGCCCATGAACTGTGTACTGGTGGCTGTGGAGCCCCCATGGGACTGGTCTAGGACCTCTGGATACGGAAGACGGATATTGGCTCGAACTGTTTGGAGAGCACCCAGGCAGGGGATTGGCATCTGTCCCTGGTGCATGGGCAGGCCTCTGGGAATCTGGTGCCTGTGGTGTGACACCTTACACAGCCTTGGTGCAGTGGGAAGGAGCTTGCACCTGCCTAGGCTCAGTGTGCTGGGCTCTGCTGACTCCCCATGGGAGACCTCGATTTGGGGGATGTGGGGATGTGGGGTGGCTTGGGAAAAAGGGCTGTGGGGTAGAAAGAGGGAGGAGGGGTGGTCTTTGGATAACATGAGGAGTAAGTAGAAAATTTCTTAATAAAGAAAAATAAAATTTAAAAAAAAACACTGACTTAGAATATTTCCTGGCATTTACGAAGTATTCACTTAATACTTTCTAAGCAATAATGCTTTTTTAAAAAGATTTATTTATTATGTACACAGAAGAAGGCACCAGATCTCACTACAGATGGTTGTGAGCCACCATGTGGTTGCTGGGAATTGAACTCAGAACCTCTGGAAGAGCAGGCAGTGCTCTTAACCTCTGAGCCATCTCTCCAGCCTTGCAATAATACTTTTAACAAGAAACTCACCATTACTAAATTATAAGTGTTTTATATTATGTATGTCAGATGTGATATTTACAGAAATTTGAATTATGATGAATGAAGTTTGAGTTCTTAGTGGCTCTACACGTTTTCATTTCCTAGTTCATCTATGTCAATGGCTGATAGGAACACAGCGGACAGATTTTTCCAGTGATATTTCTATATAAATATCTATTGAAGTATGTATAAAAAAGACACTGTAAATTAACCTAATACATACTTAATGCTCATTCAGTAGTATGCAACATAGCACATGCTGTCCCTAAAACAGATTTGCTAACATTGAAATGTGGTTCTAAGTCTGTCTGTGAGTTTCCCATATCTATTGCACAGGTATAAGCTATATCATTCTCTCATGGACAGACATGTGTTAGTGTTTAAGTGCCATATTTTTATAGGAAAAACTGAAAACTGAGAATAATAAACTGAAATTTAAGAGGATCTATAGATTGCTTAGGTGCTGTGGATATCGTTCTGTATGAAAAAAACAAACAAACAACAAAAAAAAAAAAACACTGATTGACCAGTGGCCAGGCAAAAAGTATAGGCAGGACAAGGAGAGAGGAGAATTCTGGGAATTGGAAGCTTGAGTGACGGAGATGCTGCCAGCCGCCGCCTTGACAAGCAGCATGTGAAGATGCCAGTAAGCCATGAGCCACATGGCAAGGTATAGATTTATGGAAATGGATTAATTTAAGATATAAGAACATTTAGCAAGATGTCTGCCACGGCCATACAGTTTGTAAATAATATAAGCATCTGTGTGTTTATTTTATAAGTGAATTGTTGGCCTGCAGGGGCTTGGCAGGACCTGGAGAGAAAACTTCAGCTACAGTTAGGAAATATTAAACCACATAAAGTAGCTGAAGGAGTGCTCCCAGATGTCTATCAGGAGAGCACAGTTCTGCCAGGCAGACAGGAGAACCTCGATCAACAGCTGCCTGGTCAAAGCAGTCCTGGTCTGTCCCCAGAGAACTATGACAACAGTATACATGAAAATCTACCCATTTGTCCAAACAATCACATTTGGAATTTCTGTCTCTGTAAAACATGGTTAAATACTCAAATCGTAATTTTGGGCTATGAAAATTTAAAAGCAAATAGGGATTTCTGACCCTGACTGGCTCCCTTTTGTCCATGATGCAGGCATGCACACTGACTACAAGAATTTTCCCTTGTTAATCTCTAAGTAGTCAAGTGGTTTCTAACTGAGCAGGCTGGTTAATTCTGTCACAAAATTACTTCAATCATCCAAAAGTGCATCTATCTTCCTCTGTTCATGCCAGTAACTATTTAGTTACCTTTTAAAAAATATGGTAACTGAAAAAAAATGTGGTAACTGTCAGACTTGCAACAAGAGATGTCTGTTTCTTTTAATATTCATCACTTAATTGTTTCTATAAAAACAGTCAATATCACCTGGATCTTATTACTCCTTTTTGTATCACTGTATGAACTATTGACTTTTTGAAACTATAATATATAAATATCATCTGATTTGCATGATTTCTACACTTTTCCATGAATGACATCACGCTAATATGTGCCATCAAAAATGGCAAAAATCTACCTAATTAAAATTCTTCCAAGATAATGCAATAGGAGATGCACTCACATGTAGAATATATTTCTATTTGTTTCCAGTAAGGAAGACAGTGGCCTTGGTTTGGAATCAGTGAATTGCGAGAACATTTATGATTTATTCCATAGAACAGGCTCATATAAAAACCACAGGATAAAAACCCATATCCATTCACAAAATGATAAAATTGGCACTGTATTTATTTATCTAAATTTAAAATCCTATGAATATAGAAAATATGAATTTACTGATGAGCATTGGACCATAGAATTATGTGAAACTCTGAAGTGGGTTTTCACACAATACACAAAATTGACCTTCCATTTCTTTATATGCCTGTACATTCTTTTATCTTCTGGTGAAAATATGAATAATTTTTGGATAATCTAATAGTGCAGCTATTAAATACCATTAGATAACCCAACAAGTTCATGACATAACCAAATACCAGAAAACATTTACCTTGGATCAATTTCTAGGTTACATTCTTGAATTGAGTGAAAATGTAAAGGACACCAAATGTGTGGAAGTAAGTGTTTTGAGAGGAGAAAGGGTCTACTTAATGTTTTAAATATGTATTGTTCATTTCACATCACTGTCAATGACTCTTTAGGCCCTATGAAACCAAAAAATGTAAGTTAAAAGTGTTAAGTTATATCAATGTACAAAATATACTTATATAAGGAGGAGAGTACATAGGAAAAATACTTACTAAAACTTGGTCATATGATAGTTAAGGTGTCTCAGAATTACTAATAACATGTCCTAACTCACATAAATATATAGCAGAGACAAAATAATGCAGAACAAATGTGTCATTCTTTGATTCTGGAGTGTTTTTTGTCTGGTTTTACTTTTTTGATTATTTTTATATTTCAAATTATAGTAAAATGACAATATACCATATATATATACTTCCTTCCATTTCACCTTCAACCCCCCTTTATAACTCACCCCACTCTAATTCACATTCATGGATTCTCTACCCTATTATTGTTATTTCATGCATGTATACATATTTTCATTTTAATAATCATATGGTTTAACAAGATATCCAGAAATCTTAACAGCACATATCTTTTTAGGCTCTCATGTTTTCAAGCCACAAATGATATAGGGATCTGACCACATTTCCTCATTGAAAACTTACTGGCTGAGCCTCAGAATGATGGAGGATGCTGACAGCAGCAAAAATACTCAGAAAAATAGAGTGCAGAATGCAGTCTTTGTAGACCTGTAAACCCAGCACTTCAGAGGGTGAAGCCAAATATGGACCAAGAGAAGTAGAAAAGCCTGAGTTGAATTGTTGTTTCAATGTTTTGAGACTGTTCCAAATGTACCTCGAATATAATACCTGCAATTCACACAGCAGAACTAAACATTCCATTATAAAAGATATAGAAACCACAAGGGAAAGAAGACATAGGCCCTTTTTTTTGGATTAAATCATTATGAAACAGCTCTTCACAGACAAGATCATTTTGTGTTTTACTCAGGCAAGGTAACTCACACAAGACTTGACTCTTTTCTACCTCACCACCTAGTACATGTTACAGAGAAACACTGTCTTTGTCTTTCATTTTCTGTAAAATAATAATTAGGCAAAAAGCTTATAATTTTGGAACTTTGAAGAACTAAGGAAGTAAGGTATGTAAAATATAGAGCTCAGATCTTCAAACCAGGGAAGACCTTAATAGTCATACACTCATAGTAGCTTTCTTCAAAGCTATAGTTACTAAATCATCCCACAGTACTTTAGATTGCTTATAAAACAACTTAGTTGGGCATATTTTCTGCTCTTCTTGGTCATAGGAGTAAGCAGAAGAGACACTGGGGACAGTCCGATGAGAACTTGTAAACTACCATCTCAACTAAGAACATAAGGTGCCAGTAGAGGTTAAGAACAATGGCTGTTTTTCCAAGGTCCTGAGTTCAATTCCCAGCACCCATATGGTGGCTCACAACCATCTGTAATGACATCTGGCTTTCTCTTCTGGCCTGCAAAAATACATACAAATAGAACATTGTATTCATAATAAATAAATAAATCTAAAAAAAAACCAAGAATGTGGTGATTAGAATGCTCTGCTAAGAATCTTCCTTAAGGCAGTTTTAATGTCCTTGTTCCGCAGGCTGTAGATGAAGGGATTCAACATAGGTGTGACCACATTGTACATCACTGAGGCAATCGCATTACTTCTTGGCGTCTGTGATGGAGAGGAGCTGAAGTACACTCCTACTCCTGTTCCATAAAACAGGCAAACAACGGACAAATGAGACCCACAGGTGGAGAAGGTTTTGTGCCTCCCACTTGATGATGGTAATCTTATGATGGAGGAAACTATTTTAAAGTAAGAGAAAACAATTCCTGAAATAGGAATTAACCCAAAGAGAATGACTGTACTGAATCTGACGATAGTATTGGTGACAGTATCAAAATGGGCAAGTTTAAGGACTTCAGAAGGACCACAGAAAAAGTTGGAAATTTCAATAAAATCCTCACAGTTGGAAAAATTGAATACTGCCACATAGTGCAACTGTAATTCCACAAGGCTATAGAGAAAAGACCCTAGAAGTAAGACCCCACAGCGACTGGGATTCATAACGACCTGGTAATACAGGGGGTGGCAGATGGCTACAAACCGGTCATATGCCATCACAGACAGAAGCATGTCATCCATACATCCAAAAATTATATACAGTGACATTTGTGTCAGGCAACCCACATAGGAGATGACTTGGCAGTGACTTTGGAGGTCCATAATCAACCTTGGAACAGTGGTGGAGATGAAACAAATATCAACTATGGACAGGTTGGAGAGGAAGAAGTACATGGGTATGTGGAGATGGGAGTCAGAGCTTACTGTCAGGAGGATGAGCAGGTTTCCAAACAGGGCCAAGATATACATAGACAACAAAAGGCCTAAGAGGACAGTCTGGACATCTGGATCTTCTGAGAGTTGAATGAAATGGAATTCTGGTACACATGTTGAGTTTCTCATGTTTTTATTTCTTGAACATCTTTTGGAGGAAGCC
The DNA here is from genome assembly GCF_049852395.1 of Peromyscus maniculatus bairdii. NCBI lineage: Eukaryota > Metazoa > Chordata > Mammalia > Rodentia > Cricetidae > Peromyscus > Peromyscus maniculatus. The sequence continues at coordinate 49,826,377 of NC_134860.1, read as the reverse complement.
AAAAATGTTGTTAACAATGGTACCAGCATGCATATAGACTTTTTTTTATAATTTGAGTCAAGTAAGTACAAATATTGATTATTTTCTCAAGCCTATTGTGACTTCATTAATAATTCCTCAGTTGTGGCAAATGCCATACTCTAAATAGTATTTTGTTCTTGGCTCATGTATTCCCTCTTATGAAAGCCATATTGAATACAGTAATCTAGAAGATGTGAGGTCAGAATTACTGTAAACAGCTGGCCTGTAGACACAGTAAAATAAAGCAAACACTATTAAGACAAAATGGAAATTTTGCAGAAGCTTCACTCTAGGAAAATTGTCAATGAAATCAAATGAAACCTTGAAGCACTTAAGCATACTTCTTTTTATTACAATAGCATGGAGTAGGTTTATCTTACTTGGAATATATCTAACAGTGTGAAGTCATAGTCTCTAAATAAATATTAATGATTCCTACCCAGTAAAATATTTTCAAGTTCCAGTGTCATCTATAGGTTTCTTTTTTCTTTCACTTAAAAAAAATTCTCCACATTTTTTGTTTTGGTATTTTCATCTTTGTTAAAAACTTTTTAGATTTTTTTAAATCTATTAGTATATGTATCCCTTATTTATATTAGTATATTTCAAATTTTTGTAAATATATCTTAGTTAAATCCACATTATCACAGAACATCTCTGTTCACAACTGTTAAGATGTCCAGTGATATGGAAAAAAAATGAAATGTCAATAAATACAATTGAAAATTTATGCTGCAAAGCTTATTTGGGGAGAACATCTCCACATAATCTCAGTAAAATATCTGGTATAAAAACATGATTTTCCTACGTTTAAGCAATGCTATTGATTTTCTGAATTGCAGCCAGGCTGACTCAGAACCCTAGTTTAAGTCCCTCCTCCTTCAAGAGTAAAGTGATTTGCATGTGAGTCAGGCCTGGTGCATAGATGTCAATGTTCTTACTTCAGCTACAGAGAAAATTTCAGCTGTGCTCATTGAACAGAAAACACAGAATTCCTTAAAACATAAAGATTTAAAATACAGAAACTATTAGTCATGTAAACACATAGGCAATGCCCTAATGGCTAAAGTAGATACCACTTGCTTCTCTACTAGGTCTGTTAGAGGAGATAATGTTATTAAAGATCATTTCAGTTGTGTAGACTAATGGGTCTCTGAAACAGTTAACAGTGTATTTTCCCATGGCTTTTTAAAGTACCACAAGATCTTGGACTTCACAAGCCAATTTAATCAGAATATGTACATGGAAAATACTAGATTATACCTACTTAAACATAGGTTAGAAATCACTGCCTTAGAATATTATTTGTCTTTTACAAAATATTCAACTAATACTGTATAATAATAATTTTCACCAAAAAAGTCATCTTTACTATTTATAAGCATTTTTGTTTTATGTATGTCAGATGTGATATGTTACAGAAATTTGAATTATGATAAATAAATTTTGAGTTTAGTGGCTCTACATGGTTTCATTGTCTAGTTAATCTATCTCTATGACTGATAGGAATCCAGGGGACAGATATTTCCAGTGATATTTCTATATAAATATCTATTGAAATATGTGTAAAGAGACATTTTAAATTAACCTAAAACATACTTGTTACTCATTCAGTAGTATGCAACACAGCACATGCTGTCCCCAAAATATATTTGTTTACACTGAAATGTGGTTCTAAGTCTGTTTGTGAATTTCAAATATTTGTTGCACAGGTATTAGCTGAATCATTCTCTCATGGACAGACATGCATTAGTGTTTAAGTGCCATATTTATATAGCCAAATCTGAAAACTCAGAATAATAAATTGACATTTAAAGGGACCTATAGATTGCTTAGGAAATATTAAACCACAGAAAGTAGCTGAAGGAGTGCTCCCAGTTGTCTATCAGGAGAGCACAGTTCTGCCAGGCAGACAGAAGAACTTTGATCAACAGCCGTCTGGTCAAAGCAGTCCTGGTCTGTCTCCAGAGAACTATGACAACAGTATACATGAAAATCTCCCCATTTGTCCAAACAATCACATTTGGAATTTCTGTCTCTGTAAAACATGGTTAATTACTCAAATCATAACTTCGGGCTATGAAACTGTAAAAGCAAACAGGGATTTCTGACCCTGACTGGTTCCCTTTTGTCCATGATCCAGGCATGCACACTGACTAAAAGAATTTTCCCTTGTTAATCTCTAAGTAGTCAAGTGGTTTCTAACTGAGCAGGCTTGTTAATTCTGTCACAAAATTACTTCAACCATCCAAAAGTGCATCTATCATCCTCTGTTCACTCCAGTAGCTCTTTAGTTACCTTTTAAAAATATGGTAACTGAAAAAAATGTGGTAACTGTCAGACTTGCAACAAGAGATGTCTGTGTCTATTAATATTCATCAGTTAATTGTTCCTATAAAAAAAAGTCAATATCACTTGGATACTATTACCCCTTTTGTATCACTATATAAACTATTGACTTTATGATATTATAACCTATAAATATTGTGTGCTTTGCATGATGATTTCTACACTTTTCCCATGAATGACATCCTCCTAATATGTGCCATCAAAAATGGCAAAATCTACCTAATTAAAATTCTTCCAGCCGGGCGGTGGTGGCGCACGCCTTTAATCCCAGCACTCGGGAGGCAGAGGCAGGCGGATCTTTGTGAGTTCGAGGCCAGCCTGGGCTACCAAGTGAGTCCCAGGAAAGGCGCAAAGCTACACCGAGAAACCCTGTCTCGAAAAAACCAAAAAAAAAAAAAAAAAAAAAAAAATTCTTCCAAGATAATGCAATATGAGATGCATTTACATGTAGAATGTATTTCTAATTGATTCCAATAAGGAAAACAGTGGCCGTGGTTTAGAATCAGTGAATTGCGAGAACATTTATGATTTATTCCATAGCCCCATGTCCATACAAACCACAACTTAACAACCCATCTCCATTCAGAAAATGATAAAATTGGCATTGGATTTATTTGTCCATATTTGAAATCTTATGAAAGATTTCATAGAAAATATGAAATTACTGGGGCGGTTTTCTAAAGGGCACTGGACCATAATATTATATGAAACTCTAAAGTGGGTTTTCACACAGCACACAAAATTGACCTTCTATTTCTTTTTATGCCTGTATGTTCTTTTATCTTCTGGTGAAAATATGTATATGTTTTGGATAACCCAGTAGTGCAGCTATCAAATACCATGAGATGACCCAACAAGTTCATGACACAGAACCAAACACCAGAAAAATTTATCTTGGATCAATTTCTAGGTCACATTCTTGAATTGAATGAAAATGTAAAGGAAACCAAATGTGTGGAAGTCAGGTTTTGAGAGAAGAAAGGGTCTACATTATGTTTAAAATATGTATTTTTCTTTTCATATATGTGCCAATGACTCTTTAGGCCCTATAAAACCAAAAAAAAAAATGTAAGTTAAAAGTGTTAAATTACATCAATGCACAAAATATCCGTATATAAGGAGGAGAGTACATACAAAAAATACTTACTAAAACTTCGTCATATGATACTTAAGATGTCTCAGATTTACTAATGACATGTCCTAACTCACATAAGTATATAGCAGAAACAAAACAATTGAGAACAAATATGTCATTCTTTGATTCTGAGTGTTTTGATTTGGTTTTAATTTTTTGACTATTTTTACTATTTTTATATTTCAAATTATAGTAAAATGATAATATAACATATATACTTCCTTCCATTTCACCCTTCAAACCCCCTATGTAACTCACCCCACTCTACTTCACATATATGGCTTCTCTACCCATTCATTGTTATTTCATGCATGTATACATATTTTCATTTTAATAATCATATGGTTTAACAAGATATCCAGAAATCTTAACAGCACATATCTTTTTAGGCTCTCATGTTTTCAAACCACAAATGATATAGGGATCTGACTGCATTTCCTCTTGAAAACTTACTGGCTGAGCCTCAGAATGATGGAGGATGCTGACAGCAGCAAAAATACTCAGAAAAATAGAACACAGTCTTTGTAGGCCTGTAAACTCAGCACTTAGGAGTGAATCCAAATATGGACCAAGGGAACTAGAAAAGACTGAGTTGAATTATGGTTTCATTGTTTTGAGACTGTTCCAAATGCACCTCAAAAATACTACCTGCAATTCACACAGCAGAACTAAACATTCCATTATAAAAGATCTGGAAACCACAGGGGAAAGAAGACATGGGCTTTTTTCTGGAATAAAGAATTATGAAATGACTTTTCACAGAAAAGATCATTTTGTGTTTTACTCAGGCAAAGTAACTCACACAAGACTGCACTCTTTTCTACCTCACCAACTAGTACATGTTACACAGAAAAACTGTCTTTGTCTTTCATTTTCTATAAAATAATAATTAGGCAAAAAGCTTATAATTTTGGAACTTTGAAGAACTATTCAGATGAAGTAAGATACATAAAATATAAATCTCAGATTTTCCACCAGGGAAGACCTTAATTGTCACACGCTCATAGTAGCTTTCTTCAAAGGTATAGTTACTGAAACATCCTCACCATCTCAATCACAGTACTTTAGATTGCTTATAAAAAACTTGGTTGGGCATATTTGCTCATCTCTTTGGTCATAGGGGTATGCAGAAGAGACGCTGGGAATAGTCCAATGAGAATTTGAACACTACCATCTCAACTGAGAACATAAGATACCAATAGAGAGGTTCAAGTTTTTATTACATTATACTATCATGCTACCCAAATATCACAGTTCATAGAACTAGAAAAAATAATAATTTTTGTCATCTCTTTTTCATCCTCAATTCCCTCAGAACTTACGTGACTAAGTTGTGGGTCTGTGTGGCCATGATGAAAGGCTGTGGATATGGCAAACCTCCCTTGCTTGTGGGCTGGTGAAGGCTCACTCTTGAATCCTGAAGTGAATATAATAGCAAGACCTTCCAGATGCAGAAAGAACACTGTAAGAAGAGCAAACAGGGATATATAGTCCCGGATTACACAGATCAAGCTGATGACCTGGAGGAACAGGCTAACTAATTATTCTTACATAACCTTAGAAACTCAATGCACAGAGGTGGTGATTACTCCTACTGGTCCAAAATATTGTAATCTCTAGGGAATTCCTACTGTTAATGGAGGAAGCAGAAGAGATGTTCTAAAGAGGTTAGGTATGAGGTCCTAAATTTTTCAATTTCTGCCTTATTTCAGTTTGGTCTCTCTTTAGTAGTTCTGTTGTTGTTGTTGTTCTGTGTTGTTAAATTCTACTGAATGTGCTGTTCTATGTGTGCAGAAATCTATTTCTTTCTTGTGTGGCAATCTAAAGATGAAGATTCAATCTCAAGATTCTGCCAGAGAGATCTTTGACTCTCAGAAAATCCCACTGTTGACATTGACTTCTCCTCAAAAAGGTCTTTTACAAGCTTCTGTACCCAGCAGTGCCTCCACTGACATCTAAAAGGCCCTCACAGAGACAGCAGATCCTTGTGAGTGTAAGGTCAGACTCATCTACAAAGTGAGTTCTGGGACAGCCAGGACTGTTACACAGAGAAATCCTATTTCAAAAACACAAAAAGAAAAAATTTTTTTAAAAAATGTAATGATTTTATTTCTAAATCAGTTAACAGGCTCTATTTTGGAGATGAAAATGATGAAGAAAAGGAGGAAGAGAGGATTAAACTCCTATTTTAATTTGTTTCATTGACCATGGTTATGACAGAAAAGCCTGCACAAATGCTATTCAAAATATACGCTGAATTAAAAGATATACTGTTTATTATATAGTATTACATTCAAGTGTACATATAATTTTCAGAGGGCACGTTTCCTCTGGTAACATTTGTGATCTCCATTGATCAGGAAATTAGTGGACTAAGACTAGGATCAATTCAATAAGAACAAATGCCATGGAATCATCTGTTTAATTCACCATTTTATTTCATTTTTATACATTTTCCACTTTAAGTACATTTCTTCATCCAACTCTATCTCTCTAAATATAGTAACCACACATTACCAGCAAAGTCAATCAGAGTTAAGAGCTGTGGACCCCAAAAAAACCCATCAGTGCTTCCCCATGTTAGGCTCTCACTCTGTCTCATTCTGAAGGAAGGCAAACTCCTTCACAGGAAATCAGCTGGAGACAATTCCACATAGCCACAAATCCCAGTGCATATATTGGAAAATGATATCTTCCCAGTCCTTCACTGTTATAAGTCAGAGAGCAGAATGTCAGGGCAGCAGGTTCAAGAAAAGAGCTGAAACAAGTTTGCCCCACTAGGAGATAGTCTTGGGACCATAGTGTGAAGAAACATGATCAGACCTTGAAGTGGGAGTGCATTCAAAGGACCTCACAACAGGGGAAGCATGGTGGGGCTGTGAAGGTAGAGAGCTTGATGTGGGAGAGGAGGAAAGTTACCTGCCATGTACAGCATGATGTGAGTTCTAAAAGGGAAAGAGAGACCCCTCAGTGGCCCTCAGAAACATTCTACAGAACAAATGTTTATTACTTGTATAGTGTGTCTGGGGGTAGGAAGTCCCTCACCATTTCATTGGTCAGACACAGTGTCCATGTGTCCTAGTGCTTTCTACTGCTGTGATAAATGCCATGACCAAAAGCAACTTGGGTAGGAAACAGTTTATTTGATGTATACATCCCAATCACAGTCCATCATTGAGGGAAGCTGGTGTCAGAACTCAAACAGAAGTGGAAGGCATGGAAGAAAGCTACTTACTGCCTTGTTTCTAAGCTCTTTTTCAAGTACCTTTCTTATACCTCCAAGAACCACCTGCCCAAGGGTAGCACTGCCTGAAGTGGGCTGTGCCCTCCCACATCAATCATCACTCAAGAAAATGACACACAGACACTTGTAATGGAAGTTCTTCCTCAATGGATGTTCCTTCTTCATGTTGACTCTATTTGGGAAAAACTAACCAGCATGCCAAGGGAAATGGAAGATTCAGGTAGTGAGTAGGATCATGAATTTATCTTGCCATTGTAAGGAGGGGGAACTGGATTGCTCTCACCTCATCCACCTACTCACCCACCCCAGCCTGAGTACTCAAAGCAGGGTTGTCTTTAAAGAAGACAGACTACAGGAGAATGTAGCTTGATTTCTGGGAGATAGAGGGGCAGGTAGAGGGTCTAATATATCTAACATCCACCATTGATCATTGTCTCAAGCTATCCTCAGGATAAATGGGAGAGAAAATCCAAGTGAAAACTGCAAGTCTAGGATATCTAATGATGAGGCATACTGAGCTTTCCCTTTGCACATTAGCAAGTCTATTTATGTCTTCCTCGTGCATGGCCTGTTCAAGGCAGCCTGGTTGACAAGACTGGTTATCTGTCATTTCTAAAACACAATCTCAGCAGACTAACCATTTTAAATTGGCTGATGTGCAGCTTTTAGGTGTTGCTTACACTCCTACCCTAGAGATTGTTCATTGTGCACCTTTTATCCCTAGAAAAGTTTTGTCTCTCCAACTTCAATTTTATGCATTTCTAAAACTACCCATTCACCATATGTACAACCTCAATGACCACCACTTTATCATGTAATATTGTTAAGTATCAATTAGTAATAGTGTGTGGGTCAATAACTGGAATTTATATGTACAGTGTGTGTGTGTGTGTGTGTGTGTGTGTGTGTGTGTGTGTGTGTGTAAATTTATAAAGAATGTGGTGATTAGAATGCTCTGCTAAGAATCTTCCTTAAGGCAGTTTTAATGTCCTTGTTCCGCAGGCTGTAGATGAAGGGATTCAACATAGGTGTGACCACAGTGTACATCACTGAGGCCACTGCATTATTTATAGGAGAATGTGACAGAGAGGAGCTTAAGTAAACTCCTACTCCTACTCCCGTTAAAAAAAAAAAACAGGCAAACAACAGACAAATGAGACCCACAGGTGGAGAAGGTTTTGTGCTTCCCAATTGATGATGGCGATCTTATGATGGAGGAAACTATTTTAAAGTAAGAAAAAATATTCCTGAAATAGCAATTAATGCAAAGAGAGTGCCTGTACTGAATCTGACTATGACATTGGTGACAGTATCAAAATGGGCAAGTTTAAGGACTTCAGAAGGGCCACAGAAGAAGTAGCAAATTTCAATAAAATCCTCACATTTGTAAAATGTAATATTGCCACATAGTGCAACTATAATTCCACAAGGCTAAAGAGAAAAGACCCTAGAAGTAAGACCCCACAGTGAGTGGGATTCATAATGACCTGGTAATACAGGGGGTGGCAGATGGCCACAAACCGGTCATATGCCATCACAGACAGAAGCATGTCATCCATACATCCAAAAATTATAAACAGTGACATCTGTGTCAGGCAGCCCACATAGAAGATGACTTGGCAGTGACTTTGGAGGTCCACAATCAACCTAGGAACCATGGTAGAGATGAAACAAATATCAACTATGGAAAGGTTGGAGAGGAAGAAGTACATGGGTGTGTGGAGATGGGAGTCAGAGCTTACTGTCAGGATGATGAGCAGGTTTCCAAACAGGGCCAAGATATACATAGACAAGTAAAGGCCTAAGAGGACAGTCTGGTCGTCTGGATCCTCAGAAAGTTGAATAAAATGGAATTCTGGTATGCATGTTGAGTTTCTCATGTTTTTATTTTTTGAACAATTTTTGGAGGAAGCCAAAAATGTTGTTAACAATGGTACCACCATGCATATATACCCTCTTCACAAGTTGAGTCAAGTAAATTCAAATATTATTTTCTCAAGCCTATTGTGACTTCATTAATAATTCCTCAATTATGGCAAATGTCACACCCTAAATGTTGTTTTGTTCTTGGCTCATGTATTCCCTCTTATGAGAACTGTTTTGAATACAGTAATCTAGATGATGTGAGGCCAGAATTACTGTAAACAGATGACCTGTAGACATAGTAAAATGAAGCAAACACCTTTAAGACAAAATGGATATTTTGCAGAAGCTTCACCTCAGGATAACTCTCAATCAAATCAAATAAAAACTTGAAGCTCTTAAACATACTTCTTTTTATTGCAATAACATGGAGCAGGCTTATTTTTCTTAGAATATATCTGACAGTGTAAAGTCCTAGTCTCTACGAAAAAATTAACAATTCCTACCCAGGAAATTATTTTCAGGTTCCAGTGTCTTCTATAGGTTTCTTTTTCTTTTTTCTTTTTTTTTTTTTTTTTACTTAAAAAGAATATTCTCCCCTTTTTTTGTTTTGAGATTCAAGCCTTCCTTTAAAACTTAGATTTTTAAAACCTATTAGTACATGTATCCCTTATTTCTCCTATATATTTCAAAATTTTGTAAATATATCTTAGTTAAATCCACATAATCACAGAATATCTCTGTCCACAACTGTTAAATGTCAAGTGATGTTAAAAAAAAAAGTCAATAAATATATAGTTGAAACTTTATGCTGCAAAACTAATTTGTGTGGAACATCTCCACATAATCTCAGTAAAATATATTGTATAAAAACATGATTTTCCAGCCGGGCTGTAGTGGTGCACGCCTTTAATCTCAGCACTCAGGAGGCAGAGGCAGGCGTTTCTCTGTGAGTTTGAGGCAAGCCTAGTCTTCAAAGTGAGTTCCAGGAAAGGCACAAAGCTACACAGAGAAACCCTGTCTCAAAGAACAAACAAACAAACAAAAAACCAAACATGATTTTCCTATTTTAAGCAATGCCATTGATATTCTGAAGTGCTATCAGGTTGATCCAGAGCCCTAATTTTAAGTCCCTCCTCCTTAGAGAGTAAAGTGATTTGCATGTGAGTCAGGCCTGGTGCATCGATGTCAATGTTCTTATCTCAGCTACAGAGGAAATTTCAGGTTACCTCTTTGGTCAGAGCACATGCTTAAAACATAAAAGGTTTATAATACAGAAAGTATTAGTGATGTAAACACATGGGCAATGCCCTAATGGCTAAAGCAGATACCACTTGCTTTTCCACTAGGTCTGTTAGAGGAGATAATGTTATTAAAGGTCACTTAAATTGTGTAGAGTAGTGAGTCTCTGAACAGTTAGCAGTGTGTTTTTCCCATGGCTTTTTAATGTATCACAAGATCTTGAACTTCACAGACTAATTTAATCATAATATGTACATGGGAAGTACTAGATTATACTTACTTAAACCTGGGTTAGAAACCACTGCTTTGTTGTCCAGATGGTGCCTGGACCAGTCTACTCTGGTGACTAGCCTAGCAAATAACTACCAGTCATCATAGAGCCTTTGTCCAGTGACAGATGGAGGCAGATACAGAGATCCACGACCAGGCACCAGGCTGAGTTCCGGGAAACCAACTGATGAGAGAGAGAAGAGATACTGCAGACAAGGGATATCGAGATCATGACAGAAGGCATGTAGAGATGATTGGCCACACTAGTGAAAACCCATGAACTGTGAACTGGTGGCTGTGAAGGCCCCATGGGACTGCACTAGGCCCTCTGAAAACTGAAGATGGATGTTTGGCTCGAACTGTTTGGAGGGCACCCAGGCAGGAGGATCAAGATCTGTCCCTGGTGCATGGGCATCCTTCTGGGAATCGGGTGACTGTGGTATGACACCTTGCACAGCCTTGGTTCAGTGGGAAGGAACTTGGACCTTCCTAGGCTCAGTGTGCTGGGCTCTGCTGACTCCCCATGGGAGACCTCGATTTGGGGGCTGTGGGGATGCGGGGTGGCTTGGGAAAGAGGGCTGGAGGGTAGAAGGAGGGAGGAGAGGAGGAGTGAGTAGAAAATTTCTTAATAAAGAAAAATAAAATTTAAAAAAAAAGAAACCACTGCCTTAGAATATTTCCTGGCATTTACGAAGTATTCAATTAATACTTTCGAAGCAATAATGCTTTTTTTAAAAGATTTATTTATTTATTATGTACACTGAAGAGGGCACCAGATCTCACTACAGATGGTTATTAGCCACTATGTGGGTGCTTGGAATTGAACTCAGAACCTCTGGAAGAGCAGGCAGTTCTCTTAACCTCTGAGCCATCTCTCCAGTCCTGCAACAATACTTTTAACCAGAAACTCACCATTACTAAATTATAAGTGTTTTATCTTATGTATGTCAGCTGTGATATTTTACAGAAATTTGAAATATGATCAATGAACTTTGAATTCAGTGGCTCTGCATGATTTCATTGTCTAGTTCATCTGGTCAATGGCTGATAGGAACTCAGGGGACAGATTTTTCCAGTGATATTTCTATATAAATGTCTATTGAAATATGTATAAGGAGACATTTTAAATTAACCTAATATATACTTGATGCTCATTCAGTAGTATGCAACACAGCACATGCTGTTCCTAAACGTATTTGCTAACATTGAAATGTGGTTCTAAGTCTGTCTGTGAGTTTCCCATATCTATTGCACAGGTATTAGCTGAATCATTCTCTCATGGACAGACATGCACTAGTGTTTAAGTGCCATATTTATATAGGAAAAACTGGAAACTAAGGATAATAAATTGACATTTAATAGGACCTATAGATTGCTTAGGAAATATTAAACCACAGAAAGTAGCTGAAGGATTGCTCCCAGTTGTCTTTTCAGGAGAGCAAAGTTACGCCAGGCAGACAGGAGAACTTTTATCAACAGCCGCCTGGTCAAAGCAGTCCTGGTCTGTCTCCAGAGAACTATGACAACAGTATACATGAAAATCTCCCCATTTGTCCAAACAATCACATTGGAATTTCTGTCTCTGTAAAACATAGTTAATTACTCAAATAGTAACTTCGGGCTATGAAACTGTAAAAGCAAACAGGGATTTCTGACCCTGACTGGCTCCCTTTTGTCCATGATGCAGGCATGCACACTGACTAAAAGAATTTTCCCTTGTTAATCTCTAAGTAGTCAAGTGGTTTCTAACTGAGCAGGCTTGTTAATTCTGTCACAAAATTACTTCAATCATACAAAAGTGCATCTATCTTCCTCTGTTCATGCCAGTAGCTATTTAGTTACCTTTTAAAAATATGGTAACTGCAAATGGCTGAAAGACATTTAAAGAAATGCTCAACATCCTTAATCATCAGAGAAATGCAAATCAAAATGACTCTAAGATACCACCTTACACCTCTTAGAATGGCTACGATCAAAAACACCAATGACAACCAATGTTGGAGAGGATGTGGAGCAAAGGGAACACTCCTCCACTGTTGGTGGGAATGTAAACTTGTACAACCACTGTGGAAATCAGTATCGCGGTTTCTCAGAAAATTAGGAATCGAACTACCTCAAGACCCAGCCATCCCACTCTTGGGCATATACCCAAGGAATGCTGATTCATACCATAAAGATACATGCTCAGCTATGTTCATAGCAGCACTATTTGTAATAGCCAGAACCTGGAAACAACCTAAATACCCATCAACGGAAGAATGGATGAAAAAAATGTGGTACATATACACAATGGAGTACTACTCAGCAGAGAAAAACAACGAAAGCATGAAATTTGCAGGCAAATGTATGGAACTAGAAAAAAACATCCTGAGTGAGGTAACCCAAACCCAGAAAGACAGTCATGGTATGTACTCATTCATAGGTGGATTCTAGATATAAAATAAAGAACAATCAGACCACAACCCATAGAACCATAGAGGCTATATATATAGCATGGAAGTCCCTAGGACGACTGTGGCTTATAATAAATTTCAGTTTTACTCAATTATTGAAAAAAATAGCCAAATGAATGGAAACACATGAACTATGAACCAAAGGCTGAGGGACCCCCCAGCTGGATCAGGCCCTCTGAATAGGTGAAACAGTTGATTGGCTTGACCAGTTTGGGAGGCAACTAGGCAGTGGGACCAAGTCCTGTGCTCATTGCATGAGTTGGCTGTTTCAAACCTGGAGCTTATGCAGGGACACTTGGCTCAGTCTGGGAGGAAGGGACTGGACCTGCCTGGACTGAGTCTACCAGGTTGATCGCAGTCCTTGGGGGAGGACTTGTCCTGGAGGAGGTGGGAATGGGGGGTAGGCTGGGGGTAAGGGGAGGGGGTGAGAGGGGGGAGAATAGGGGAACCCATGGCTGATATGTAGAACTGAATGGTATTGTAAAATAAAATATATATATATATATATATATATAAAAATATGGTAACTGGAAAAAAATGTGTTAACTGTCAGACTTGTAACAAGAGATGTCTGTGTCTATTAATATTCATCAGTTAATTGTCCCTATAAAAACAGTCAATATCACCTGAATCCTATTACCCCTTTTTGTATCACTGTATGAACTACTGACTTTATGATACTACAACATATAAATACCATCTGCTTTGCATGATGATTTCCCTACTTTTCCCATGAATGACATCCTCCTAATATGTGCCACCAAAAATGGCAAAATCTACCTAATTATAATTCTTCCAAAATAATGCAATAGGAGATGCACTCACATGTAGAATATACTTCTATTTGTTTCCAATAAGGAAGACTGTGGCCTTGGTTCAGAATCAGTGAATTGCAAGAACATTTATGATTTATTCCATAGCCCATGCTCATACAAAAACCACAGGATAAAACCCCATATCCATTCATAAAATGATAAAATTGGCATTGGATTTATTTGTCCAAATTTAAAATCATATGAATATAGAAAATATGAATTCACTGGGGAGTATTTCCAAAGGCCATTGGACCATAGAATTATGTGAAACTCTGAAGTGGGTCTTCACACAATACACAAAATTGACATTCCATTTCTTTTTATGCCTGTATGTTCTTTTATCTTCTGGTGAAAATATGTATATGTTTTGGATAACCCAGTAGTGCAGCTATTAAATACCATGAGATGACCCAACAAGTTCATGACATGGAATCAAACACCAGAAAAATTTAACTTGGATCAATTTCCAGGTCACATTCTTGAATTGAAAGAAAATGTAAAGGAAATCAAATATGTGGAAGTCAGTGTTTTGAGAGGAGAAAGCGTCTACTTTATGGTTAAAATATGTATTGTTCATTGCACATCTGTGCCAATGACTCTTTAGGCCCTATGAAACCAAAAAATGAAAGTTAAAAGTGTTAATTTATATCAATGTACAAAATATACTTATATAAGGAGGAGAGTACATAGGAAAAATACTTACTAAAACTTGGTCATATGATTGTTAAGGTGTCTCAGAATTACTAATAACATGTCCTAAATCACATAAATATATAGCAGAAACAAAATAATTCGGAACAAATGTGTCATTCTTTGATTCGGGGTGTTTTGATTTGGTTTTACTTTTTTGAATTTTTTTTTTTTTTTTTTTTGGTTTTTTGAGACAGGGGTTCTCTGTGTAGCTTTGCGCCTTTCCTGGAACTCACTTGGTAGCCCAGGATGGCCTCGAACTCACAGGGATCCGCCTGCCTCTGCCTCCCAAGTGCTAGGATTAAAGGCGTGCGCCACCACCACCCGGCTCTTTTTTGATTATTTTTATATTTCAAATTATAGTAAAATGATAATATAACATATATATACTGCCTTCCATTTCATCTTCAAACCCCCTTTATAACTCACCCCACTCTACTTCACATTCATAGCTTCTCTACCCACTCATTGTTATTTTATTCATGTACACATATTTTCATTTTAATAATCATATAGTTTTAACAATATATCCAGACGTCTTAACAGCACATATCTTTTTAGGCTCTCGTGTTTTCAAACCACAAATGATATAGGGATCTGACCGCATTTCCTCATTGAAAACTTACTGGCTGAGCCTCAGAATGATGGAGGATGCTGACAGCAGCAAAAATACTCAGAAAATTAGAATGCAGAATGCAGTCTTTGTAGACCTGTAAACACAGCACTTCAGAGGGTGAAGCCAAATATGGACCAAGGGAACTAAAAAAGCATGAGTTGAATTGTTGTTTCAATGTTTTGAGACTGTTCCAAATGCACCTCAAATATACTACCTGCAATTCACACAGCAGAACTAAACATTCCATTATAAAAGGTCTAGAAACCACAAGGGAAAGAAAACATGGGCCTTTTTTTTGTTGTTTAAATCATTAAGAAACAAGTCTTCACAGAAAAGATCATTTTGTGTTTTACTCAGGCAAGGTAACTCACACAAGACTTCATTCTTTTCTACCTCACCACCTAGTACATGTTACAGAGAAACACTGTCTTTGTCTTTCATTTTCTGTAAAATAATATAATTAGGCAGAAGCTTATAATTTTGGAACTTTGAAGAACTAATGAAGTAATTAAGATTAAGATACATAAAACATAGAGCTCAGATCTTCCAACCAGGGAAGACCTTATAGTTATACACTCATAGTAGCTTTCTTAAAAGCTATAGTTACAAAACCACCCTCATCATCATGCCACAGTACTTTAGATTGCATATAAAACAACTTAGTTGGGCATATTTTCTGCTCTCTTTGGGCATAGGAGTAAGCAGAAGAGACACTGGGGACAGTCCGATGAGAATTTGAGGACTACCATCTCAACTAAGAACATAAGATACCAGGAGATAGGTTCAAATTATAGTTATTATACCATCAGGCTACCCAAGTTATCACAGTTCATATGATTAGAAAGAAATAATAATTCTTGTTATCTCTTCTTCATCCTCAATTCCCTCAGAACTTACACATCAGGGACAAGGACAGAATCTCTAGTTAATGGAAAAATAGAGACCCCAGATAAGACAGGGAACTAGATCATCTTACTGTCAGGTTGCCTAGCAACAGGACATTGAGTCAGAGCCCTTGACCCTTTCACCCTGTAAACATCTTATACAAACATCTTATTAGCTTGCCCCACCTTAAGCAGATGACAGCTTCTTGTTCCCCCCACCTTGTAGGAACTATATAAACCCTTCTGGAAAAAAAATAAAGTTGCACCTTGATCAGAATCTAGACTTGGTGGATTTTCTTTGGTTCTCCTGTCCCTACATTCCCTCCGTAGGGTAGTCGAGTACCCGTTGTAGCCCTACAGGCAGGACACTTACATGACTAAACTGTGAGTCTGTGTGGCCATGATGAAAGGCTGTAGATATGGCAAACATTCCTTGCTTGTTGGCTGGTGAAGGCTCACTCTTGAATCCTGAAGTGAATATAATAGCAAGAGCTTCCTGATGCAGAAAGACCACTGTAAGAAGAGCAAACAGGGATATATAGTCCCAGATTACACAGATCAAGCTGATGACCTGGAGGGACGGGCTAACTAATTATTCTTACATAACCTTAGAAACTCAATGCACAGAGCTGGTGATTATTCATACTGTTCCCAAATATTGCAGTCTCTAAGGAATTCCTGCTGTTGATGAAGGAAGCAGAAGAGATGTTCTCAAGACGTTAGGTATGAGCTCCTAAATTTTTCATTTTTCATTTTATTTCAGTTTGGGCTCTCTTTAGTAGTAGTAGTAGTAGTAGTAGTAGTAGTAGTAGTAGTAGTAGTTGTTGTTGTTGTTGTTTTCTGTTGTTAAATTCTACTGAATGTGCTGTTCTGTGTCTGCAGAAATCATCTAAAGACCAAGATTAAATCTCAAGATTCATGCCAAAACACATGGATGACCCTGCAAAGGAGAGGTGGATGAGATCTACATAAGTGGACTGGATGTAGGGGGCAGGATGGTGGAGGGCAAGGAGTTGCGGTAGGAACATGAGGAAATGGGAGGGTCAGACTGGAGCAGGGACAGAGTGGAAGGGCAGGGAGGAAGATGCCATGGTATATTGGGACATCATGGGAATGGGAGGATGCGGGGGTGCTGGGGAGGCTCTGAGGAGTCCACAAGGTTGACCCCAACTTGGTCTGCTGGCAGTGGTCCAGAGAGTGCCTGGACCAGTGTACTCTGGTGACCAGCCTAGCAAATAACCTACCTGTCATCATAGAGCCTTGGTCCAGTGACTGATGGAGGCAGATGCAGAGATCTATGGCCAGGCACCAGGCTGAGCTCCGGGAATCCAGTTGATGAGAGAGAGGAAGGATTCTGCAAGCGGGGGATATCGAGGTCATAATGGGAGGACCTGTGGAGATGACGGGCCACACTGGTGGAAGCCCATGAACTGTGGGCTAATGGCTGTGGAACCCCCATGGGACAGGACAAGGCCCTCTAGATACGGAAGATGGTTGTTTGGCTCCAACTGTTTTTGGGTGCCCAGGCAGTGGGATTGAAATCTGTCCCTAGACTATGGGCGGGCTTCTGGGAATCAGATGCCTGAGGTGTGACTCTTTGCACAGCCTTGGTGCAGTGGAAAGGGGCTTGGGCCTGCCTGAGCTCAGTCGGCTGGGCTCTGCAGACTTCCCGTGGGAGACCTCCATTTGGGGGATGTAAGGATGCCGAGTGGCTTGGGAGAGAGAGCTGGGGGTTATAGAAGGGAGGAGAGGGGATCTGTGTATGGTTTGTGGACTGAGTGAAGGGTTTCTAAATAGAGAGAAATGAGAGAGAGGAAAAAAAAGAATCAGGCCAGAGAGATCTTTGACTGCAGGAAATCCCACTGTTGACATTGACTTCTCCTCAGAAGGTCTCTTACAAGCTTCTGTGCCCAGCAGTGCCTCCACTGACATCTAAAAGACCCTCACAGAAGCAGCAGATCTCTGTGAGTTCAAGGCCAGCCTCATCTACAAAGTGAGTTCTGGGACAGCCAGGGCTGTAACACAAAGAAATCCTACTTCAAAAACACAAAAAGAAAAAGTTTTAAAAAAATTGTAATGATTTTATTTCCAAATCAGTTAACAAGCTCTATTTGGAGATGAAAATGATGAGGGAAAGGAGGAAGAGAAGATTAAAATCCTATTTTAATTTGTTTCATTGACCATGGTTACGACAGAAAAGCCTTCACAAATGTTATTCAAAATATAGCTCTGATTTAAAAGATATACTGTTTATTATATTGTATTATATTCAAGTGTATATATAATTTTCAGAGGGCACATTCCCTCTGGTAACATTTGTGAACTCCAATGATCAGGAAATTAGTGGACTAAGACCAGGATCAGTATATTAAGGACAAATGCCATTGAATCATCTGTTAAATTTACCATTTTATTTTATTTTTATAAATATTCCACATAAAGTCCATTTCTTCATCCAAGGCTATCTCTCTAAATAGAGTAACCATACATTAACAACAAAGTCAGTCAGAGTTAACATCTGTGGACCACAAACAACCCCATCAGTGCATCCCCAGGTTAGGCTCTAACTTGTCTCATTCTGGAGGAAGGCAAACTCCTTCACAGGAAATCAACTGGAGACAATTCCACACAGCCACAAATCCCAATGCATGGATTGGAAAATGACATCTTCCCAGTCCTTCACTGTTATAAATCAGAGAGCAGAATGTCAGGGCAGCAGGTTCCAGAAAGGAGCTGAAACAAGTTTGCCCCATTAGGAGATAGTCTTGTGACCATAGTGTGAGGGGACATGATCAGACCTTGAAGTGGGAGTGCATTCAAAGGACCTCACGACAGAGGAAGCATGGTGGGGCTGTGAAGGTAGAGAGCTTGATGTGGGAGAGGAGGAAAGTTACCTGCCTTGTACAGCATGATGTGAGGTCTAAAAGGGAAAGATAGGCCCCTCAGTGGCCCTCAGAAACATCCTACAGAACAAATGTTTATTACTTGTATAGTGTGTCTGGGGGTAGGAAGTCCCTCACCATTTCCTTGGTCAGACACAGTGTCCATGTGTCCTAGTGCTTTCTACAGCTGTGATAAATGCCATGACCAAAAGCAACTTGGGTAGGAAACAGTTTATTTGATGTGTACATCCCAATCACAGTCCACCATTGAGGGAAGCTGGTGTCAGAACTCAAACAGAAGTGGAAATCATGGAAGAAAGCTACTTACTGGCTTGTTTCTAAGCTCCTTTTCAAGTGCCTTTCTTATAATTCTAAGAACCACCTGCCCAAGGGTAGCACTGCCTGAAGTGGGCTGTGCCCTCCCACATCAATCATCACTCAAGAAAATGACACACAGACACTTGTAATGGAAGTTCTTCCTCAATGGATGCTCCTTCTTCATGTTGACTCTATTTTGGAAAAACTAACCAGCATGCCAAGGGAAATGGAAGATTCATGTACTGAGTAGGATCATAAATTTATCTTGCTATTGTAAGGAGGGGGAATTGGATTGCTCTCACCTCATCCACCTACCCACCCACCCCAGCCTGAGTACTCAAAGCAGGGTTGTCTTTATAGAGGACAGACTACAGGAGAGTTAGCTTGATTTCTGGGAGATAGAGGGGCAGGTAGAGGGGCTCATATCTAACATCCTCCATTGATCATTGTCTCAAGCTATCCTCAGGATCAATGGGAGAGAAAATGCAAGTGAAACCTTCAGGTCTAGGATGTCTAAGGATGAGGCATACTGAGCTTTCCCCTTCCACATAATCATGTCTATTCATTTCTTCCTTATTCATGGCCTGTTCAAGGCAGCCTGGTTGACAAGACTGGTTATCTGTCATTTCTAAAACACAATCTCAGCAGACTAGCCACTTTAAATTGACTTATGAGCAGCATTTAGGTGTTGCTCTCATTCATACTGTAAGGTGTTGTTCAATAATGTGCACCATTCGTCTCTAGAAAAGTTTCATCTCTCCAACTTCAATTTTTCTGCATTTCTAAAACTACCCATTCACCAAAATACAACCTCAATGACCACCACTTTATCATGCAATATTGTGAAGTATCATTTAGTAATAATGCATGAGTCAATAACTGGGATTTACATGTACAGTTTGTGCATGTATGTGCCTGTGTGTGGTGGGGGTGTGTAAATTAATAAAGAATGTCAGTGATTATAATGCTCTGCTAAGAATCTTCCTTAAGGCAGTTTTAATATCCTTGTTCCGCAGGCTGTAGATGAAGGGATTTAACATAGGTGTGACCACAGTGTACATCACTGAGGCCACTGCATTGCTTCTTGGAGTATGTGACCACGAGGAGCTGAAGTACACTCCTAGTCCTGTTCCATAAAACAGGCAAACAACGGACAAATGAGACCCACAGGTGGAGAAGGTTTTGTGCTTCCCACTTGATGATGGTGATCTTATGATGGAGGAAACTATTTTAAAGTAAGAGAAAATAATTCCTGAAATAGGAATTAACCCAAAGAGAGTGCCTATACTGAATTTGACTATGGTATTGGTGACAGTATCAAAATGGGCAAGTTTAAGGACTTCAGAAGGGTCACAGAAGAAGTTGTAAATTTCAATAAAATCATCACAGTTGGAAAAATTGAATATTGCTACATAGTGCAACTGCAATTCTGCAAAGCTAAGGAGAAAAGACCCTAGAAGTAAGACCCCACAGCGAGTGGGATTCATAATGACCTGGTAATACAGAGGGTGGCAGATGGCCACAAACCGGTCATATGCCATCACAGCCAGAAGCATGTTATCCATACATCCAAATACTATAAACAGTGACATTTGTGTCAGGCAGCCCACATAGGAGATGACTTGGCAGTGATTTTGGAAGTCCACAATTACCCTTGGAACAGTGTTGGATATTAAACAAATATCAACTATGGACAGGTTGGAGAGGAAGAAGTACATGGGTGTGTGGAGATGGGAGTCAGAGCTTACTGTCAGGATGATGAGCAGGTTTCCAAACAGGGCCAAGATATACATAGACAACAAAAGGCCTAAGAGGACAGTCTGGACGTCTGGATCCTCCGAGAGTTGAATGAAATGGAATTCTGGTACACATGTTGAGTTTTGTATGTTTTTATTTCTTGAACATCTTCTGGAGGAAACCAAAAATGTTTTTAACAATGGTACCAGTATGCATATAGACATTTTTCATAATTTGACTAAAGTTCAAATAGTACTTTCTCAAGCTAATTGTGACCTCATTCATAATTCTTCAGTTGTGGTAAATGCCATTTACTAAATAGAATTGTGTTCTTGGCTCATGTGTTACCTATTATGAGAACCTTATTGAATACAGTAATCTTGATGTGAAGCTAGAATTACTGTAAACAGCTGGCCTGTAGCACAGTAAAATGAAGCAAATACCTTTAAGACAAAATGGATATTTTTTGAAGCTTTACTTTAAGAAAACTGTCAATTAAATCAAATAAAAACTTGAAGCACTTAAACATATTGCTTTTTATTGCCATAACATGGAGCAGGTTTATTTTTCTTAGTATATATCTGACAGTGTAAACTCTTAGTCTATAAGTAAAAATTAACAATTCCTACCCAGAAAAATATTTTCAGGTTCCAGTGTCTTCTATAGGTTTCTTTTTTTTTCTTTACTTAAAAAGAATATTCTTCATTTTTTGTTTTGAGATTTAAGTCTTCCTTTCAAAATTAGATCTTTAAAACCTATTAGTACATGTATCCCTTATTTCTCTTAGTGTATTTCAAATTTTTTGTAAATATATCTTAGTTAAATCCATATTATCACAGAACATCTCTGTCCACAACTGCTAAGATATCCAGTGATATGAAAAAATGTCAGAAAATATAGTTGAAATTTTATCCTGCAAAACTAACTTGCGGGGAACATCCACATAATCTCAGTAAAATATCTGGTAGAAAAACATGGTTTTCCTATGTTTAAGCAATGCCATTGATTTTCTGAAGTGCAATCAGAGTAAAGTGATTTACACTTTACTTTAGAGTAAAGTGATTTTCATGTGAGTCAGGCCTGGTGTATAGGTGTCAATGTTCTTACTTCAGCTACAGAGGAAATTTCAGGTTCACTCTTTGAACAGAGCACATGCTTAAAACATAAAAGGTTTTAAATACAGAAAGTATTAATGATGTAAACACATGCGCAATGCCCTAATGGCTAAAGTAGATACCACTTGCTTCTCTACTAGGTCTGTTAGAGGAGATAATGTTGTTAAAGATCATTACAGTTGTGTAGACTAGTGGTTCTCTGAAACAGTTAACAGTGTATTTTTTCCATGGCTACTTAAAGTATCACAAGATCTTGGACTTCACAGGCTAATTTAATCAGAATATGTACATGGGAAATACTACATCATACTTACTTAAACCTGGATAAGAGACCACTGCCTTAGATTATTTCCTGGCATTTACGAAGTATTCAATTAATACTTTCTAAGCAATAATACTTTTAACAAGAAACCCACCATTACTAAATTATAAGCATTTTTTATATTATGTATGTTAGATGTGATATTTTACAGAAATTTGATTTATGATCAATGAACTTTGAGTTTAGTGCTCTGCATGATTTCATTGTCTAGTTCATCTATGTCAATGGCTGATAGAAACTCAGGGGACAGATTTTTTTACAGCGATATTACTATATAAATATCTATTGAAGTATATATATAAAGACATTTTAAACTAACCTAATACATATGTGATACTCATTCAGTAGTATGCAACACAGCCCATGCTGTTCCTAAACGTATTTGCTAACATTGAAATGTGGTTCTAAGTCTGTCTGTGAGTTTCCCGTATCTATTGTACAGGTATTAGCTAAATCATTCTCTCACGGACACACATGCATTAGTGTTTAAGTGCCATATTATTATAGGAAAAACTGGAAACTAAGGATAATAAACTGACATTTAAAAGGACCTATAGATTGCTTAGGAAATATTAAACCACAGAAAGTAGCTGAAGGAGTGCTCCCAGTTGTCTTTTCAGGAGAGCACATTCTGCCAGGCAGACAGAAGAACTTTGATCAACAGCCGCCCCATCAAAGCAGTCCTGGTCTGTCCCCAGAGAACTATGACAAGAGTATACATGAAAATCTCCCCATTTGTCCAAGCAATCACATTGGAATTTCTGTCTCTGTAAAACATAGTTAATTACTCAAATAGTAACTTCGGGCTATGAAAATATAAAAGCTAACAGATATTTCTGACCCTGACTGGCTCCCTTTTGTCCATTCATCCAGGCATGCACACTGACTAAAAGAATTTTCCCTTGTTAATCTCTAAGTAGTCAAGTGGTTTCTAACTGACCAGGCTTGTTAATTCAGTCACAAAATTACTTCAATCATCCAAAAGCGCATCTATCTTCCTCTGTTCATGCCAGTAGCTATTTAGTTACCTTTTAAAAAATATGGTAACTGAAAAAAAATGTGGTAACTGTCAGACTTGCAACAAGAGATGTCTGTGTCTATTAATATTCACCAGTTAATTGTTCCTATAAAAACAGTCAATATCACCTGGATCCTATTACCCCTTTTTGTATCACTGTTTAAACTATTGACTTTTTGATACTATAACATATGAATATCATCTGCTTTGCATGATTATTTTTGCCTTTTTCCCATGAATGACATCCTCATATTATGTGCCATCAAAAATGGCAAAATATACTTAATTATAATTCTTCTAAAATAATGCAATAGGAGATGCACTCACATGTAGAATATACTTCTATTTGTTTCCAATAAGGAAAACAGTGACCCGTGATTTGGAAACACTGAATTGAGAGAAAATTTATGATTTGTTCCATAGCCACATGCTCGTATAAACCCAGGATAACAACCCATCACCATTCAGAAACTGATAAAATTGGCATTGGATTTTTTTGTCCAAATTTAAAATCCTATGAATATAGAAAATATGAATTCACTGGGGAGTATTTCCAAAGGCCATTGGACCATAGAATTATGTGAAACTCTAAAGTGTGTCTTCCCACAATACACAAAATTGACCCTCCATTTCTTTTGATGCCTGTACATCCTTCTATCTTCTGGTGAGTTATGCACCATTTTTGGATAACCCAGTAGTGTGGCTATCAAATACCATGAGATGACCCAACATGATACAGAACCAAACACCAGAAAAATTTATCTTGGATCAATTTCTAGGTTACATCCTTGAATTGAATAAAATGTAAAGGAAACCAAATATGTGGAAGTCAGTGTTTTGAGAGGAGAAAGGGTCTACTTTCTGGTTAAAATGTGTATTGTTTATTTCACATCTGTGCCAATAACTCTTTAGGCCCTATGAAACCAAAAGATGAACATTAAAAGTGTTAAGTTATATCAATGTACAAAACATACTTATATAAGAAGGATAGCACATAGAAAAAATACTAAAATTTGGTCACATGATACTTAAGGTATCTCGGAATTATTCATGACATGTCCTAACTCACATAAATATATAGCAGAGACAAAATAATTCAAAAAAATTGTGTCATTCTTTTAATCAGGAGTGTTTTGGTCTGGTGTTACTTTTTTATTTGATTATTTTTATATTTCAAATTATAGTAAAATGATAATATAACATATATATACTTCCTTCCATTTCACTCTCAAAACCCTCTATATAACTCACCCCACTCTACTTCACATTCACAGCTGTTGTGCACATTCATTGTTATTTCATTAACGTATATATTATTTTCATTTTACTAATCATATGATTTTAACAAAAAATTCAGAAGTCTTACCAGCACATATGTTTTTTTAAGCGCTCATGTTTTCAAACTACAAATGATATAGGTATCTGATCGCATTTCCTCATGAAAAATTACTGGCTGAGATTCAGAATGATGGAGGATGCTGACAGCAACAAAAATATCCAGGAAAATAGAACACAGTCTTTGTAGACCTGTAAACCCAGCACTTCAGAGGGTGAGGCCAAGTATGGACCAAGGGAACTAGAAAAGCCTGAGTTGAATTATTGTTTCATTGTTTTGAGACTGTTCCAAATGTACCTCAAATATACTACCCGCAATTCACACAGCAGAACTAAACATTCCATTATAAAAGATCTAGAAACCACACGGGAAAGAAGACATGGGCCTTTTTTCTGGAATAAAATCATAAATAAATCATGAAATGACTGTTCACAGAAAAGATCATTTTGTGTTTTACTCAGGCAAAGTAACTAACACAAGACTTCACGCATTTCAACCTGACCACCTACTACATGTTACACAGAAACACTGTCTTTGTCTTTCACTTTCTATAAATTAATAATTAGGCAGAAGCTTATAATTTAGGAACTTTGAAAAACTATTCAGATGAAGTAAGATACATAAAATATAGAGCTCAGATCTCCACCAGGGAAGACCTTAAAGGTCACACACTCATAGTAGCTTTCTTCAAATCTATAGTTACAAAATCACCCTCACCACCATGTCACAGTACTTTAGATTGCATATAAAACAACTTAGTTGGACATATTTGCTGCTCTCTTTGGTCATAGGAGTATGCAGAAGAGACACTGGGGATAGTCCGATGAGAATTTGAGGACTACCATCTCAACTAAGAACATATGATCCCAGTACAGAGACTTAAATATTTTATTACCGTTATTATACCATCAGGCTACCCAAATTATCACAGTTCATATGATTAGAAAGAAAAATAATTCTTGTCATCTCTTCTTCATCCTCAATTCCCTCAGAACTTACATGACTAAACTGTGGGTCTGTGTGGCCATGATGAAAGGCTGTAGATATGGCAAACATTCCTTGCTTGTTGGCTGGTGAAGGCTTACTTGAATCCTGAAGTGAATATAATAGCAAGAGCTTCCTGATGCAGAAATAACACTGTAGGAAGAGCAAATAGGGATATATAGTCCCGGATGACACAGATTAAGCTGATGACCAGGAGGGACAAGCTAACTAATTATTCTTACAAAACCTAAGAAAATCAATGCACAGAGCTGGTGATTACTCATGGTGGTTCAAAATATTGCAGTCTCTAAGGAATTCCTGCTGTTAATGGAGGAAGCAGAAGAGATGATATCAATGCATTAAGTATGAGGTCCTAAATTTTTCATTTTCCATTTTATCTGTTTGAGCTCTCTTTAGTAGTTCTCTTGTTGTTGATGATGTTGTTGTTGTTTTGTGTTGTTAAATTCTAATGAATGTGCTCTTCTGTGTCTGCAGAAATCTATTTCTTTCTGGTGTGGCAATCTGAAGACCAAGATTCAATCTCGAGATATATGCCAGAGAGATCTTTGACTCTCAGGGAATCCCACTGTTGAGATTGACCTCTGGTCCTCAAAAGGTCTCTTACTGGCTTCTTAGCCCAGCAGTGCCTCCACTAACACCTAAAAGGCCCTCACAGAGGCAGGAGATCTCTATGAGTTCAGGGCCAGCCTCATCTACAAAGTGAGTTCTGTGACAGCCAGGGCTGTTACACAAAGAAATCCTATGTCAAAAACACAAAAAGAAAAAGTTTAAAAAAAATTGTAATTATTTTATTTCCAAATCAGTTAACAAGCTCTATTTGGAGATGAAAATGATGAGGGAAAGGAGGAAAAGAAGATTAAAATCCTATTTTAATTTGTTTCACTGACAATGGTTATGACAGAAAAGCCTTCACAAATGTAATTCAAAATACTGGTGTGAATTAAAAGACATACTGTTTATTATATAGTATTACATTCAAGTGTACATATAATTTTCAGAGGGTACATTCCCACTGGTAACATTTGTGATCTCCAATGATCAGGAAATTAGTGGACTAAGACCAGGATCAATACATTAAGAACAAATGCCATTGAATCACTGTTAAATTCACAATTTTATTTTACTTTTATAAATTTTCCACTTTAAGTACATTTCTTCATCCAAGGCTATCTCTCTAAATAGAGTAACCATGCATTACCAACAAAGTCAGTCAAAGTTAACAGCTGTGGACCACAAATAATCCCATCAGTGCATCCCCAGGTTAGGCTCTCACTCTGTCTCATTCTGGAGGAAGGCAAACTCCTTCACAGGAAATCAACTGGAGACAATTCCACACAGCCACAAATCCCAATGCATGGATTGGAAAATGATATTTTCCCAGTCCTTCACTGTTATAAATCAGAGAGCAGAATGTCAGGGCAGCAGGTTCAAGAAAGGAGCTGAAACAAGTTTGCCCCATTAGGAGATAGTCTTGTGACCATAGTGGGAAGGGGACATGATCAGACCTTGAAGTGGGAGTGCATTCAAAGGACCTCACACCAGAGGAAGCTTGGTGGGGCTGTGAAGGTAGAGAGCTTGATGTGGGAGAGGAACAAAGTCACCTGCCTTGTACAGCATGATGTGAGTTCTAAAAGGGAAAGATAGGCCCCTCAGTGGCCCTCCGAAATATCCTACAGAACAAATGTTTAATACTTGAATAGTTTGTCTGGGGGTAGGAATTCCCTCACCATTTCATTGGTCAGACACAGTGTCCATGTGTCCTAGTGCTTTCTACTGCTGTGATAAATGCCATGACCAAAGCAACTTGGGTAGGAAACAGTTTATTTGATGTATACATCCCAATCACAGTCCATCATTGACTGAAGCTCGTGTCAGAACTCAAACAGAAGTGGAAATCATGGAAGAAACCTACTTACTGCCTTGTTTCTAACCTCTTTTTCAAGGACCTTTCTTATAGCTCCAAGAACCACCTGCCCAAGTTTAGCACAGTCTGAAGTGGGTTGTGCCCTCCCACATCAATCATCACTCAAGAAAATGACACACAGACACTTGTAATGGAAGTTCTTCCTCAATGGATGTTCCTTCTTCATGTTGACTCTATATGGGAAAATCTAACCAGCATGCCAAGGGAAATGGAAGATTCATGTACTGAGTAGGATCATGAATTTATCTTGCTATTGTAAGGAGGGGGAACTGGATTGCTCTCGCCTCATCCACTTACCCACACACCCCAGCCTGAGTACTCAAAGCAAGGTTGTCTTTATAGAGGACAGACTACAGGAGAGTTAGCTTGATTTCTGGGAGATAGAGAGGCAGGTAGAGGGTCTCATATCTAACATCCACCATTGATCATTGTCTCAAGCTATCCTCAGGATCAATGGGAGAGAAAATCCAAGTGAAACCTTCAGGTCTAGGATATCTAAGGATGAGGTATACTGAGCTTTCCCCTTCCACATAATCATGTCTATTCATTTCTTCCTTATTCATGGCCTGTTCAAGGCAGCCTGGTTGACAAGACTGGTTATCTGTCATTTCTAAAACACAATCTCAGCAGACTAGCCACTTTAAATTGGCTTATGAGCAGCATTTAGGTGTTGCTCTCATTCATACTGTGAGGTGTTGTTCAATAATGTGCACCATTCGTCTCTAGAAAAGTTTCATCTCCCCAACTTCAATTTTTGTGCATTTCTAAAACAACCCATCCACCATAATACAACCTCAATGACCACCACTTTATCATGCAATATTGTGACATATCATTTAGTAATAATGCATGAGTCAATAACTGGGATTTACATGTACAGTTTGTGCATGTATGTGCGTGTGTGTATGTGTGTGTGTGTGTGTGTGTGTGTGTGTGTGTGTGTGTGTGTAAATTTATAAAGAGTATCAGTGATTATAATGCTCTGCTAAGAATCTTCCTTAAGGCAGTTTTAATGTCCTTGTTCCGCAGGCTGTAGATGAAGGGATTCAACATAGGTGTGACCACAGTGTACATCACTGAGGCCACTGCATTGCCTCTTGGATTATGTGACCAAGAGGAGCTCAGGTACACTCCTACTGCGGTTCCATAAAACAGGCAAACAATGGACAAATGAGACCCACAGGTGGAGAAGGTTTTGTGCTTCCCACTTGATGATGGTGATCTTATGATGGAGGAAACTATTTTAAAGTAAGAGAAAACAATTCCTGAAATAGGAATTAACCCAAAGACAGTGCCTATACTGAATTTGACTATGACATTGGTGACAGTATCAAAATGGGCAAGTTTAAGGACTTCAGAAGGGTCACAGAAGAAGTTGTAAATTTCAATAAAATCTTCACATTTGGAAGAATTGAATATTGCTACATAGTGCCACTGCAATTCTGCAAAGCTAAGGAGAAAAGACCCTAGAAGCAACATCCCACAGCGAGTTGGATTCATAATGACATGGTAGTACAGGGGATGGCAGATGGCCACAAACCGGTCAAATGCCATCACAGCCAGAAGCATGTCATCCATACATCCAAATATTATAAACAGTGACATTTGTGTCAGGCAGCCCACATAGGAGATGACTTGGCAGTGACTTTGAATGTCCACAATCACCCTTGGAACAGTGGTGGAGATGAAACAAATATCAACTATGGACAGGTTGGAGAGGAAGAAGTACATGGGTGTGTGGAGATGGGAGTCAGAGCTTACTGTCAGGATGAGGAGCAGGTTTCCAAACAGGGCCAAGATATACATAGACAACAAAAGGCCTAAGAGGACAGTCTGGACGTCTGGATCCTCCGAGAGTTGAATGAAATGGAATTCTGGTACACATGTTGAGTTTCTCATGTTTTTATTTCTTGAACATCTTCTGAAGGAAACCAAAAATGTTTTTAACAATGGTACCAGCATGCATATAGACATTTTTCATAATTTGAGTAAAGTAAGTTCAAATAGTATTTTCTCAAGCCTATTGTGACTTCATTCATAATTCTTCAGTTGTGGTAAATGCCATTTACTAAATAGTGTTGTGTTCTTGGGTCATGTGTTGTTACCTATTATGAGAACTTTATTGAATATAGTAATCTATATGATGTGAAGCTAGAATCACTGTAAACAGCTGGCCTGTAGCACAGTAAAATGAAGCAAATACCTTTAAGACAAAATGGATATTTTGCAGAAGCTTCACTTTAAGAAAACTGTCAATTATATCAAATAAAAACTTGAAGCACTTAAAAATACTGCTTTTTATTGCAATGAATATTCTTCATTTTTTTGTTTTGAGATTTAAGTCTTCCTTTCAAAATTAGATCTTTAAAACCGATTAGTATGTGTGTCTCTTATTTTTTCTTAGTATATTTCAAATTTTTTGTAAATATATCTTAGTTAAATCCATATTATCACAGAACATCTCTGTCCACGACTGCTAAGATATCCAGTGATATGAAAAATGTCAGGAAAAATAGTTGAAATTTTATCCTGCAAAACTAATTTGCGGGGAACATCCACATAATCGCAGTAAAATATCTGGTAGAAAAACATGGTTTTCCTATGTTTGAGCAATGCCATTGATTTTCGGAAGTGCAATCAGAGTAAAGTGATTTACACTTTACTTTAGAGTAAAGTGATTTGCATGTGAGTCAGGCCTGGTGCATAGATGTCAATATTCTTACTTCAGCTACAGAGGAAATGTCAGGTTCACTCTTTGGTCAGAGCACATGCTTAAAACATAAAAGGTTTTAAATACAGAAAGTATTAGTGATGTAAACACATGTGCAATGCCCTAATGGCTAAAGTAGATACCACTTGCTTCTCTACTAGGTCTGTTAGAGGAGATAATGTTATTAAAGGTCATTTCAGTTGTGTAGACTAGTGGTTCTCTGAAAAAGTTAACAGTGTATTTTTTCCATGGCTACTTAAAGTATCACAAGATCTTGGACTTCACAGGCTAATTTAATCAGAATATGTACATGGGAAATACTACATCATACTTACTTAAACCTGGATAAGAGACCACTGCCTTAGATTATTTCCTGGCATTTACGAAGTATTCAATTAATACTTTCTAAGCAATAATACTTTTAACAAGAAACCCGCCATTACTAAATTATAAGCATTTTTATATAATGTATGTTAGATGTGATATTTTACAGAAATTTGAATGATGATAAAAGAACTTTGAGTTCAGTGGCTCTGCATAATTCATTGTCTAGTTCATCTATGTCAATGGCTGATAGAATCTCAGGGGACAGATTTTTTTACAGCGATATTACTATATAAATATCTATTGAAGTATATATATAAAGACATTTTAAACTAACCTAATACATATGTGATACTCATTCAGTAGTATGCAACACAGCCCATGCTGTTCCTAAACGTATTTGCTAACATTGAAATGTGGTTCTAAGTCTGTCTGTGAGTTTCCTGTATCTATTGTTCAGGTATTAGCTGAATCATTCTCTTATGGACAGACATGCATTAGTGTTTAAGTGCCATATTATTATAGGAAAAACTGGAAACTAAGGATAATAAACTGACATTTAATAGGACCTATAGATTGCTTAGGAAATATTAAACCACAGAAAGTAGCTGAAGGAGTGCTCCCAGTTGTCTATCAGGAGAGCACAGTTCTGCCAGGCAGACAGAAGAACCTTGATTAACAGCCGCCCCGTCAAAGCAGTCCTGGTCTGTCCCCAGAGAACTATGACAAGAGTATACATGAAAATCTCCCCATTTCTCCAAACAATCACATTGGAATTTCTGTCTCTGTAAAACATAGTTAATTACTCAAATCATAACTTGGGGATATGAAAATATAAAAGCTAACAGAGATTTCTGACCCTGACTGGCTCCCTTTTGTCCATTCATCCAGGCATGCACACTGACTAAAAGAATTTTCCCTTGTTAATCTCTAAGTAGTCAATTGGTTTCTAACTGACCAGGCTTGTTAATTCAGTCACAAAATTACTTCAATCATCAAAAAGAGCATCTACCTTCCTCTGTTCATGCCAGTAGCTATTTAGTTACCTTTTAAAAATATGGTAACTGAAAAAAATGTGGTAACTCTCAGACTTGCAGCAAGAGATGTCTGTGTCTATTAATATTCACCAGTTAATTCTTCCTATCAAAACAGTCAATAGCACCTGAATCCTATTACCTATTTTTGTATCACTGTTTAAACTATTGACTTTTTGATATTATAACATATAAATATCATCTGCTTTGCACGATTATTTTTGCCTTTTTCCCATGAATGACATCCTCCTAATATGTGCCATCAAAAATGACAAAATATACTTAATTATAATTCTTCTAAGATAATGCAATAGGAGATGCACTCACGTGTAGAATATACTTCTATTTGTTTCCAATAAGGAAAACAGTGACCCGTGATTTGGAAACACTGAATTGAGAGAAAATTTATGATTTGTTCCATAGCCACATGCTCATATAAACCACAGGATAACAACCCATCACCATTCAGAAACTGATAAAATTGGCATTGGATTTTTTTGTCCAAATTTAAAATCCTATGAATATAGAAAATATGAATTCACTGGGGAGTATTTCCAAAGGCCATTGGACCATAGAATTATGTGAAACTCTAAAGTGTGTCTTCACACAATACACAAAATTGACCCTCCATTTCTTTTGATGCCTGTACATCCTTCTATCTTCTGGTGAGTTATGCACCATTTTTGGATAACCCAGTAGTGCAGCTATCAAATACCATGAGATGACCCGACATGATACAGAACCAAACACCAGAAAAATTTATCTTGGATCAATTTCTAGGTTACATCCTTGAATTGAATAAAATGTAAAGGAAACCAAATATGTGGAAGTCAGTGTTTTGAGAGGAGAAAGGGTCTACTTTATGTTTAAAATATGTATTTTTCCTTTCACATCTGTGCCAATGACTCTTTAGGCACTATGAAACCAAAAAATGGTAGTTAAAAGTGTTAAGTTATATCAATGTACAAAACATACTTATATAAGAAGGATAGCACATAGAAAAAATACTAAAGTTTGGTCACATGATACTTAAGGTGTCTCAGAATTACTAATAACATGACCTAACTCACATAAATATATAGCAAAGACAATATAATTCAAAACAAATGTGCCATTCTTTTAATCAGGAGTGTTTTGGTCTGGTGTTACTTTTTTATTTGATTATTTTTATATTTCAAATTATAGTAAAATGATAATATAACATATATATACTTCCTCCCATTTCACTCGCAAAACCCTCTATATAACTCACCCCACTCTACTTCACAATCACAGCTGTTGTGCACATTCATTGTTATTTCATTAACGTATATATTATTTTCATTTTACTAATCATATGGTTTTAACAAGAAATTCAGAGGTCTTAATAGCACATATCTTTTTTTAAGAGCCCATGTTTTCAAACTACAAATGATATAGGTATCTGATCGCATTTCCTCATGAAAAATTACTGGCTGAGATTCAGAATGATGGAGGATGCTGACAGCAACAAAAATATCCAGGAAAATAGAACACAGTCTTTGTAGACCTGTAAACCCAGCACTTCAGAGGGTGAGGCCAAGTATGGACCAAGGGAACTAGAAAAGCCTGAGTTGAATTATTGTTTCATTGTTTTGAGACTGTTCCAAATGTACCTCAAATATACTACCCGCAATTCACACAGCAGAACTAAACATTCCATTATAAAAGATCTAGAATCCACACGGGAAAGAAGACATGGGCCTTTTTTCTGGAATAAAATCATAAATAAATCATGAAATGACTGTTCACAGAAAAGATCATTTTGTGTTTTACTCAGGCAAAGTAACTCACACAAACTTCACCCATTTCAACCTGACCACCTACTACATGTTACACAGAAACACTATCTTTGTCTTTCATTTTCTGTAAAATAATAAATAGGCAGAAGCTTATAATTTTGGAACTTTGAAAAACTATTCAGATGACGTAAGATACATAAAATATAGAGCTCAGATCTCCACCAGGGAATACCTTAAGTGTCACACACTCATAGTAGCTTTCTTCAAATATATAGTTACTGAATCACCCTCACCATCATGTCACAGTACTTTAGATTGCTTATGAAACCACTGAGTTGGGCATATTTGCTGCTCTCTTTGGTCATAGGAGTATGCAGAAGAGACACTGGGGATAGTCCGATGAGAATTTGAGGACTACCATCTCAACTAAGAACATAAGATCCCAGTACAGAGACTTAAATTTTTATTACCATTATTATACCATCAGGCTACCCAAATTATCACAGTTCATATGATTAGAAAGAAATAATAATTCTTGTCATCTCTTCTTCATCCTAATTCCCTCAGGACTTACATGACTAAACTGTGAGTCTGTGTGGCCATGATGAATGGCTGTAGATATGGCAAAACTCCCTTGCTTGTTGGCTGGTGAAGGCTCACTCATGAATCCTGAAGTGAATATAATAGCAAGAGCTTCCTGATGCAGAAAGAACACTGTAGGAAGAGCAAACAGGCATAAATAGTCCCAGATTACACAGATCAAGGTGATGACCAGGAGGGACAGGCTAACTAATTATTCTTTCAAAACCTTAGAAACTCAATGCACAGAGCTGGTGATTACTCATAGTGGTTCAAAATATTGCAGTCTCTAAGGAATTCCTGCTGTTAATGGAGGAGGCAGAAGAGATGTTATCAATGCATTAAGTATGAGGTCCTAAATTTTTCATTTTCCATTTTATCACAGTTTGGGCTCTGTTTAGTACTTCTATTGTTGTTGATGATGTTGTTATGTTGTTAAATTCTACTGAATGTGCTCTTCTGTGTCTGCAGAAATCTATTTCTTTCTGGTGTGGTAATCTGAAGACCAAGATTCAATCTCAAGATATATGCCAGAGAGATCTTTACTCTCAGGAAATCCCACTGTTGAGATTGACCTCTCTTCCTCAAAAGGTCTCTTATTGGCTTCTCTGCCCAGCAGTGCCTCCACCTACATCTAAAAGACCCACACAGAGGTAGGAGATCTCTATGAGTTCAGAGCCAGCCTCATCTACAAAGTGAGTTCTGTGACAGCCAGGGCTGTTACACAAAGAAATCCTATTTCAAAAACACAAAAAGAAAAAGTTTAAAAAAATTGTAATGATTTTATTTCCAAATCAGTTAACAAGCTCTATTTGGAGATGAAAATGATGAGGGAAAGGAGGAAGAGATTAAAATCCTATTTTAATTTGTTTCACTGACCGTGGTAAAAGCCTTCACAAATGTTATTCAAAAATATAGGTGTGAATTAAAAGACAAACTTTATTATATAGTATTACATTCAAGTGTACATATAATTTTCAGAGGGTACATTCCCTCTGGTAACATTTGTGATCTACAATGATCAGGAAGTTAGTGGACTAAGACCAGGATCCATACATTAAGAACAAATGCCATTGAATCATCTCTTTAAATCACAATTTTATTTTACTTTTATAAATTTTCCACCTTAAGTACATTTCTTCATCCAAGGCTATCTCTCTAAATACAGTAACCATACATTACCAAC
Organism: Peromyscus maniculatus bairdii; assembly: GCF_049852395.1. Classification (NCBI taxonomy): domain Eukaryota; kingdom Metazoa; phylum Chordata; class Mammalia; order Rodentia; family Cricetidae; genus Peromyscus; species Peromyscus maniculatus. Next base: position 49,791,545 of record NC_134860.1, on the reverse strand, counting down.
AAAGTCAGTCAGAGTAAACAACTGTGGACTCCAAACAACCCCATGAGTGCTCTCACTCTGTCTCATTCTGGAGGGAGGCAAACACCTTCACAAGAAATCAGCTCCAGACAATTCCACATAGCCATAAATCCCAGTGCATAGATTGGAAAATGATATCTTCCCAGTCCTTCACTGTTATAACTCAGAGAACAGAATGTCAGGGCAGCAGGTTCCAGAAAGGAGGTGACACAAGATTAATCAATTAGGAGATAGTCTTGTGGCCATAGTGTGAAGCAGACATTATCAGACCTTGAAGTGGAAGTGTATTCAAAGGACCTCATACCAGAGGCAGCATGGTGGGGCTGTGAAGGGTGAGATGCTTGATGTGAGAGAAAAGGAAAGTTACCTGCCTTGTACAGCATGATATGGGTTCTAAAAGGGAAATATAGGCCCCTCAGTGGCCCTCAGAAACATCCTACAGAACAAATGGTTATTACTTGTATAGTGTGTCTGGGGGGAGGAAGTCCCTCACCATTTCATTGGTCAGACACAGTGTACATGTGTCCTAGTGCTTTCTACTGCTGTGATAAATGCCATGACCAAAAGCAACTTAGGTAAGAAACATTTTATTTGATGTATACATCCCAATCACAGTCCATCATTGAGGGAAGCTGGTGTCAGAACTCAAACAGAAGTGGAGGCCATAGAAGGAAGCTACTTACTGGCTTGTTTCTAAGCTCTTTTTCAAGTACCTTTCTTATACCTCTAAGAACCACCTACCCAAGGGTAGCACTGCCCAAAGTGCCCTCCCACATCAATCATCACTCAAGAAAATGACACATAGACATGCTTACAGAAAATTCTAATGGGAGCTTTTCCTCAATAGATATTCATTCTTCCCACTGACTCTATTTGGAAAAAACTAACCAGCATGCCAAGGGAAATGGAAGAGTCAGGTACTGAGTAGGATCGTGAATTTATCTTGCCATTGTAAGGAGTTGGAATTAGATTGGTTCCCCGCCCCCCATCCATTCACTCACTCCAGCCTAAGTGCTCTAAGCAGGGTTGTCTTTAGAGAGGACAGACTACAGGAGAGGGTAGCTTGATTTCTGGGATATAGAGGGGCAGGGAGAGGGTCTCATATCTAACTTCCATGACTGATCATTGTCTCAAGCTATCCTCAGGATCAATGGGAGAGAAAATCCAAGTGAAACCTTCAAGACTAGGATGGCTAAGGATGAGGCATACTGAGCTTTCCCCTTCCACATAATCATGTCTATTCATTTCTTCCTTATTCATGGCCTGTTCAAGGCAGCTTGGTTGACAAGACTGGTTATCTGTCATTTCTAAAACACAATCTCAGCAGACTAGCCACTTTAAATTGGCTTATGAGCAGCATTTAGATGTTGCTCTCATTCATACTGTAAGGTGCTGTTCAACAATGTGCACCATTCATCTCTAGAAAAGTTTCATCTCTCCAACTTCAATTTTGTGCATTTCCAAAACTACCCACCCACCATATGTGCAACCTCAATGACCACCACTTTATCATGCAATATTGTGAAGTATCAGTTAGTAATAATGGGTGAGTCATTAACTAGGATTTACATGTACAGTTTGTGTGTGGTGTGTATGTGTGTGTGTGTTTGTGTGTGTGTGTGTGTGTGTGTGTGTGTAAATTTATAAAGAATGTCAGTGATTAAAATGCTCTGATAACTATCTTCTTTAAAGCAGTTTTAATGTCCTTGTTCCGCAGGCTGTAGATGAAGGGATTCAACATAGGTGTGACCACAGTGTATATCACTGAGGCCACTGCATTGCTTCCTGGACTATGTGATGGAGAGGAGCTGAAGTACACTCCTAGTCCTGTTCCATAAAACAGGCAAACAATGGACAAATGAGACCCACAGGTGGAGAAGGTTTTGTGCTTCCCACTTGATGATGGTGATGGAATGATGGAGGAAACAATTTTAAAGTAAGAAAAAATTATTCCTGAAATAGGAATTAACCCAAAGAGAGTCCCTATACTGAATCTGACTATGATGTTGGTGACAGTATCAAAATGGGCAAGTTTAAGGACTTCAGAAGGGTCACAGAAAAAGTTGGAAATTTCAGTAAAATCCTCACATTTGGAAAAATTTAATATGGCCACATAGTGCAACTGTAATTCCACAAGGCTAAAGAGAAAAGACCTTAGAAGTAAGACCCCACAGCGAGTGGGATTCATAATGACCTGGTAATATAGGGGGTGGCAGATGGCCACAAACCGGTCATATGCCATCACAGACAGAAGCATGCTATCCATACACGCAAATATTATGAACAGTGACATCTGTGTCAGGCAGCCCACATAGGAGATGACTTGGCAGTGACTTTGGAGGTCCACAATCACCCTTGGAACTGTGACGGAGATAAAACAAATATCAACTATAGACAGGTTGGAGAGGAAGAAGTACATGGGTGTGTGGAGATGGGAGTCAGAGCTTACTGTCAGGATGATGAGCAGGTTTCCAAACAGGGCCAAGATATACATGAACAAAAATAGTCCAAAGAGGACAGTCTGTAGATCTGGATCCTCAGAGAGTTGAATGAAATGGAATTCTGGTATACATGTTGAGTTTTGCATGTTTTTATTTCTTGAACATCTCCTAGAGGGAACCAAAAATGTTATTAACAATGGTACCAGCATGTATATAGACTTTTTTTATAATTTGAGTCAAGTAAGTTCAAATATTGATTATTTTTTCACGCAAATTGTGACTTCATTAATAATTCCTCAGTTGTGGCAAATGCCATACTCTAAATACTGTTTTGTTCTTAGTTCAATTGTTACTTCTTATGAAAGCCATATTGAATACAGTAATCTAGATGATGTGAGGCCAGAATTACTGTAAACAGCTGGCCTGTAGACACAGTAAAATAAAGCAAAACTATTAAGACAAAATGGATATTTTGCAGAAGCTTCACTTTAGAAAAATTGTCAATGAAATCAAATGAAACCTTGAATCACTTAAGCATACTTCTTTTTATTGCAATAGCTGAAACAGGCTTATCTTCCTTGGAATATATCTGACAGTGTTAAGTCATAGTCTCTAAATAAAAATTAACAATTCCTACCCAGTAAAATATTTTCAGGTCCCAGTGTCTTCTATAGGTTTCTTTTTTCTTTGACTTTAAAAAAAATTCTCCATTCTTTTTTGTTTTGGTAGTTTAGTCTTTGTTGAACATTTTTTAGGTTTTTAAAATCTATTAGTATATGTATCCCTTATTTATCTTAGAATATTTCAAATTTTTGTAAATATATCTTAGAAAATTCACATTATCACAGAACATCTCTGTTCACAACTGTTAAGATCCAGTGATGTGAAAAAAGAAAATGAAATGTCAATAAATACAGTTGAAAATTTATGCTGCAAAGCTAATTTGGAGGAAACATCTCCATATAATCTCAGTAAAATATCTGGTATGAAAACATGATTTTCCTACGTTTAAGCAATGCTATTGATTTTCTGAAGTGCAGCCAGGCTGACCCAGAACCCTAGTTTAAGTCCCTCCTCCTCAGATAGTAAAGTGATTTGCATGTGAGTCAGGCCTGGCGCATAGATGTCAATGTTCTTACTTCAGCTACAGAGGAAATTTCAGGTTCGCTCTTTGGTCAGAGCACACAGAATTCCATAAACATAAAAGGTTTAAAATACAGGAAGTATTAGTGATGTAAACACATGGGCAATGCCCTAATAGCTAAAGTAGATACCACTTGCTTCTCTGCTAGGTCTGTTAGAGGAGATAAAGATCATTTTAGTTGTGTAGACAAGTGGGTCTCTGAAACAGTTAACAGTGTATTTTCCCATGGCTATTTAAAGTACCACAAGATATTGGACTTCACAGGCCAATTTAATGAGAATACGTACATGGAAAATACTAGATTATACTTACTTAAACCTGGGTTAGAAACTACTGCCTAAGAATATTTTTTGGTGTTTACAAAATATTCATCTAATATTGTATAATAATACTTTTCACAAGAAAGTCATCTTTACTAAATTATAAGCATTTTTATATTATGTGTGTCAGATGTGATATTTTACAGAAATTTGAATTATGAAAGAACTTTTAGTTCAGTGGCTCTGCGTGATTTCATTGTCTAGTTCATCTATGTCAATGGCTGAGAGAAACTCAGGGGACAGATTTTTCCAGTGATATTTCTATATAAATATCTATTGAAATATGTATAAAGAGACATTTTAAACTAACTTAATACATACTTGATGCTCATTCAGTAGTATGCAGCACAGCACATGCTGTCCCTCAAACATATTTGCTAACATTGAAATGTGGTTCTAAGTCTGTGAGTTTCCTATATCTATTGCACAGGTATAGCTGAATCATTCTCTCATGGACACACATGCATTAGTGTTTAAGTGCCATGTTTATATAGGAAAAACTGGAAACTGAGAATAATAAATTGGTATTTAAAAGGACCTATGGATGGCTTAGGAAATACTAAACCACATAAAGTAACAGAAGGGGTGCTCCCAGTTGCCTTTTCTTTTTTTTCGAGACAGGGTTTCTCTGTGTAGCTTTGCGCCTTTTCGAGACAGGGTTTCTCTGTGTAGCTTTTCACCTTTCCTGGATCTCGCTCTGTAGACCAGGCTGGCCTCTAACTCACAGAGATCCACCTGGCTCTGCCTCCCGAGTGCTGGGATTAAAGGCGTGCGTCACCACCGCCCGGCTCCCAGTTGTCTATCAGGAGAGCACAGTTCTGCCAGGCAGACAGAAGAACCTTGATTAACAGCCGCCCCTTCAAAGCAGTCCTGGTCTATCCCCGAGAACTAGGACAGCGGTATACACTGAAAATCTCCCCATTTGTCCAAACAATCACGTTGGAATTTCTGTCTCTGTAAAGCATGGTTAATTACTCAAATCGGAACTTGGGGATATGAAACTAGACAAGCAAACAGGGATTTCCAACCCTGACTGGCTCCCTTTTGTTCATGATCCAGGCATGCACACTGACTAAAAGAATTTTCCCTTGTTAATCTCTAAGTAGTCAAGTGGTTTCTAACTGAGCAGGCTTGTTAATTCTGTCACAAAATTACTTCAATCATCCAAAAGTGCATCTATCTTCCTCTGTTCATGCCAGTAGCTATTTAGTTACCTTTTAAATTAAATAATGTAACTGAAAAAAATGTGGTAACTGTCAGACTTGCAACAAGAGATGTCTGTGTCTATTAATATTCATCGTTAAATTGCTCCTATAAAGACAGTCAATATCACCTGGATCCTATTACCCCATTTGGTATCCCTGTATAAACTATTGACTTTATGATATTATAACCTATAAATATTATCTTCTTTGCATGATGATATCTTCACTTTTCCCATGAATGACTTCCTCCTAATATGTGCCATCAAAAATGGCAAAAATCTACATAATCATAGTTCTTTTAAGATAATACAATATGAAGTGCACTCACATGTAGAATATATTTCCATTTGTTTCCAATAAGGAAGACAGTGGCCCTGGTTGGGAATCAGCGAATTGTGAGAACTTTTATGATTTATTCCATAGCCCCATGCTCATACAAACCACAACATAAAAACCCATCTCCATTCAGAAAGTGATAAAATTGGCATTGGATTTATTTGTCCAAATTTAAAATCCTATGAATATAGAAAATATGAATTTACTGGGGAGTATTTCCATACGGTATTGGACCATAGAATTATGTGAAACTCTTAAGTGGGTTTTCACACAGCACACAAAATTGACCTTCCATTTCTTTTGATGCCTGTACATCCTTTTACCTTCTGGTGAGTTAGGCACCACTTTTTGATAACCCAGTAGTGCAGCTATCAAATACCATGAGATGACCCAACATGATACAGAACCAAACACCAGAAAAATTTTCTTGGATCAATTTCCAGGTCGCATTCTTTAATTGAATGAAAATGTAAATGAAAATAAATGTGTGGAAGTCAGTGTTTTGAGTGGAGAAAGGGTCTACTTTATGTTTAAAATATGTATTGTTCATTTAACATCTGTGCCAATTACTCTTTAGGCCCTATGATACCAAAAAATGAAAGTTAAAAGTGTTAACTTATATCAATGTACAAAATATAAGTAGGAGGACACATAGAAAAAATACTTACTAAAACTTGGTCATATGATAGTTAAGGTGTCTCAGAATTACTAATAACATGTCTTAATCACATATATATATATATATATATATATATATATATATATATATATCAGAGACAAAATAATTCAGAACAAATGTTTCATTCTTTGAATCCAGAGTGTTTTGGTCTGGTGTTAGTTTTTTATTTGATTATTTTTATATTTCAAATTATAGTAAAATTTCTTCCTTCCATTTCGCTCTTCAAACTCCCTATATAACTCACCCCCCACTCCATATTCATAGCTTCTGTGGCTATTCATTTTTATTTCGTGCATGTATATATTTTTTTTCATTTTACTAATCATATGGTTTTACCAGAAATTCAGAGGACTTAACAGCACATATCTTTTTAGTCTCTCATGTTTTCAAACCACAAATGATATAGGGATCTGACCGCATTTCCTCATGAAAAATTACTGACTGAGCCTCAGAATGATGGAGGATGTTGAGAGCAACAAAAATACTCAGAAAAATAGAACACAGTCTTTGTAGGCCTGTAAACTCAGCACTTCAGAGGGTGAAGCAAAGTATAGACCAAGGGAACTAGAAAAGACTGAGTTGAATTACTGTTTCATTGTTTTGAGACTGTTCCAAATGCACCTCGAATATACTACCTGCAATTCACACAGCAGAACTAAACATTCCATTATAAAAGATCTGGAAACCACAGGGAAAAGAAGACATGGGCCTTTTTTTTCTGGAATAAAGCATCATGAAATGACTGTTCACAGAAAAGATCATTTTGTGTTTTACTCAGGCAAAGTAACACACAAACTTCACCTATTTCTACCTGACTACCTAGGATATATTACACAGAAACACTGTCTTTGTCTTTCACTTTCTATAAAATAATAATTAGGCAGAACATTATAATTTTGGAACTTTGAAAAACTATTCAGTTGAAGTAAGATACATAAAATATAGAGCTCAGATCTCCACCAGGGAAGACCTTAGTAGTAACACACTCATAGTAGCTATCTTCAAAGGTATAATTACTGAATTACCCTCACCAACACAGTCACAGTACTTTCGATTGCTTATAAAACCACTGGGTTGGGCATATTTGCTGCTTTCTTTGGTCATAGTAGTATGCAGAAGAGACACTGGGGATAGTCCAATGAGAATTTGAGGACTACCATCTCAACTAAGAACACGAGGTCCCAGTAGAGTGGCTCAAATTTTTATTACCATTATTATACCATCAGGCTACCCAAATTATCACAGTTCATATGATTAGAAAGAAATAATAATTCTTGCCATCTTTTCTTCATCCTCAATTCCCTCAGAACTTACATGACTAAACTGTGGGTCTGTGTGGCCATGATGAAAGGCTGTGCATATGACAAACATCCCTTTCTTGTTGGCTGGTGAAGACTCACTCTTGAATCCTGAAGTAAATACAATAGCAAGAGCTTCCTGATGCAGAAAGAACACTGTAAGAAGAGCAAACAGGGATATATAGTCCCGGATTACACAGATCAAGCTGATGACCTGGAGGAACAAAATAACTAATTATTCTTACATAACCTTAGAAACTCAATGCACAGAGCTGGTGATTACTCATACTGGTCCATAATATTGCTATCTCTAAGGAATTCCTGTTGTTAAAGGAGGAAGCAGAAGACATGTTAACTGTTCTCAAGAGGTTAGGTATGAGGCTTTTTGTCTGACGTCCTAAATTTTTCAATTCCATTTTTATTTCAGTTTGGGCTCTCTAGTAATTCCTTTTCGTTGTTATTAAACTCTACTGAATGCTGTCTTCCATGTCTGCAGAAACCTGTGTCTTTTCTGTGTGGCAATCCAAAGGTTAAAAATTCACCTGTGTATTTTTAAGATTCATGCCAGAGATCTTTGACACTCAGGGAATCCCACTGTTGAGGTTAATCTGTGCACCTCAAAAGGTCTCTTCCAAGCTTCTGTGCCCAACAGTGCCTCCACTGACATCTGTGAGGCCCTAGAATTCCGTGACAATTATAAGAAGTGCTACTGGGTAAGAGGGTCTCAAACGCTGTTGGGCACATCAATTAAACTATTGCATCTGCTCTGGGTAGCAAGAAACTGAATGCTGTAGAACAAGAGAAGATAGACAAACTGATGGTCAAACTGGATGGTACTGAAAAGAAATCTAAATTTGGTACAAATGTCTGAAAAGCTGCTGCCATGGAAAAGGGGGTGTCCCTGTACCTTCACATCGCTGACTTGGATGGCAATCCTAAAGTCATCCTGCTGGTCCCAGTTTTCAATGTGATCAGCTGTGGTTCTCATGCCAGCAACAAGCTAGCCATGCAAGAGTTCATGATCCTGCCTTGGGGGCATCCAATTTCCAGAAAGCCAGGCACCTTGGAGCAGAGGTTTATCACAACCTGAAGAATGTCATCAAGAAGAAATGCAGGATGGATGCCACCAATGTGAGTAATGAGGACAGGTTTGTGCCTAACATCCTGGAGTACAAAGAACCGTTGGAGCTGCTGACGGCTGCAATTGAGGAGGCCACAATAAAGAAGTCCAGCTACACTGACCAGGGTGTCATCGGGTTGGACCTGGCTGCCTCTGAGTTCTTCAGAACTGGCAAACAGCTGACCTGTATGAGTCTTTCATCCGGGAGTATCCAATGGTGTCCATTGAAGATCCCTTTGACTAGAACTACTGGGAAGCTCGGCAGAGGCTCAGCAGAAGCTGGACTAATGCAGGCATCCAGGTGATTGGGAATGATCTCATGGTAACCTACCCTAAATGGATTGCCAAGTCTGAGGCAGAGGAGTCCTGCAACTGCCTCCTGCTCAAAGTGAACCAGCTCGGTCTCTGGGACCAAGTCTCTGCAAGAGTGTTAGCTGGAATGTCATGGAGTCCCAGCGCTCTGGGGACACTGAGGATACTGTCATCACTGACCAGGGGGTGGTGTTCTGCATAAAACAGATCAAGACTTGTGCCCCTTGCTGATCCAAGCACCCAGACAAGTACAATCAGTTCCTTAGAATCAAGGAAGAGATGGGCAGTGAAGCTGAGTTTGCTGGCAGGTCCTTCAGGAGTCCGGTGGCCAAGTTAAACATGGACTGGAGAGCCCTGGAGCCACCAGTTGCTTAGATCCTGTCCCTGGTATCATGGAGACGGCTCAAGGCTGGCCACATAACTTCCTTAGCTGTTCCAAACCAGATCAGACCACCTGGAGCCCTGCTGATAAACCCAGCTCTGCAATAATGTGATTGCTCCAAATCATTGTTTCTGTCACCTCACTTTCCAGCTAGTGTCTGGAGCCATCATAACTCTAGGGTGGCTACAGTCAAGACACCCCAGTGGTTCTACATGCAAAATAAAACAGTGACCCCAAACTACATTAATAAATTAATGGATAAAATTTACTTTCATACCTTGATTTTTTTATTATTTCATTCTACTGTTAATGTTTTCACAGACTTCAATATTCATTCTTTTTTTTTGAAAGAAAGATTTATTTGTTTATTATGTATACAGTGTTCTGCCTACACATATGCCTATAGGCCAGAAGAGGACACCAGATCTCATTACAGATGGTTGTGAGCCACCATGTGGTTGCTGGGAATTGAACTCAGGACCTCTGGAAGTACAGCCAGTGCTCTTAACCTCTGAGCCATCTCTCCAGCCCCGAATATGCATTCTTTATTCATATTCTCTGTAAGATCCTTGAACATATTCACATTTGCTACGTTTGAAGAACTTGTATTGTGCTTCAGCTATATTGTATTCCTCAAAGCTGGTGGAAGCTTGTCTGGGATGTTCACATTTGTGTCTTTGCACTGGGGTCTAAACATCTGGAGCTATGATGTGGGAAGTGTTTCTTGGTGTTGGTATCTGCTTGTCTTTGGTAGATGGCTGTTCCTTTCGTTTGGTTGCTGTTCCCCTCTCTGGATCCTAGGCAAGTGTGGTGGCTCTGAGGTCTCTGGTAAAGAATACTTATGTGGGTAGGTCACTGGCAGAAATGAATGGAGATGGACTAAGAGGAAAGGCTCAGAAGACTGTGGGAAAGAGCTAGGGGGATGTGTCTGCACCAGGAGGGAAAGTCCCCAGGGAATGTAGGTGTGGCAGTGCAAAGAGGCTGTGGTAGGATAGATAATAAGTCTGGAGAGACGGGGGTGAAAGGGCAAGGCAAACCCTGGTTCTGCACCAAACTGTGAAGTCACCAGTGAATGGAGTTTGATTTGGAGGAGGGGCTTCTGCCAAGAGGCTGCTGCAGGTCCAGGAGTAAAGTGCGGAGAAGGAATAATGAAGGCCGGGAAGAACAGTGAGGACTGCCTAGCTGAGTCCCAGACCAGTTTGGCCACAGGAGTCCCTGGTAGAAAGTGTTTGTGGGACTTGATGGCCCTCCAGAAGGAATGAAGGTGGGGTGGGAGAGAACGCCTGAGAGGGTCAGCAGGAAAGACCTAGCTGCATCTGCAGCAAGGAACAGAGTCCCCGGGAGGTAGGATGAGAGGAAGAGCTCATGTAAGCAGGCTGCAACAGGACTGTGAGACTGGGAACATGGAAATGGTGGACAGGAAGGACAGGGAAAATTGCCCACCTGAGTCCCAGCCCTGTGTAATCACTGGAGACCACCGGCAGAAAGTGTTTGTGAGGATCAGAGCTGGCACACAGGAATGGAGATGGGCTAGAAGGAAGGCTGGGGGAGTTGGCAGGAAAGAGCCAGGGTCCCCGGGGCTGTGCATCTTCATAGAAACACTTATTTGGTCTTTTGTTCTTAGGAATGTTGAGGAGGTTGCACCGGAGGATTAATCCTAGGGTCTTACAGATGCTAAGCAAGCACTAACACAAAACTACATCCCCAGTCTTTTCTACTTTTACCACTTATTTTGAGACAGTCTCACTAAATTTCCCTGCCTGAAGCACACAGTAAATAAGACAAAATGACAGCCTACAGAATGGGAAAAGATTTTCACCAAACCCACATCTGATAGAGGGCTGATCTCCAAAACATATAAAGAACTCAAGAAACTAGACATCAAAATAACAAACAATCCAATTTAAAAATGGGCTATAGAACTAAACAGAGAATTCTCAAAGAATTTCAAATGACCGAAAGACATTTAAGGAATTGCTCGGCATCCTTAATTTTCAGAGAGAGGCAGATCAAAACAACTCTGAGATACCATCTTACATCTGTCAGAATGGCTAAGATCAAAAACACTAATAACAGCTTATGTTGGAGAGGATGTGGAGCAAAGGGAACACTCCTCCACTGCTGGTGTGAGTGCAAACTTGTACAGCCACTTTGGAAATCAGTATAGTGATTTCTCAGAAAATTGGGAATCAATCTACCTCAAGACCCAGCTATACCACTCTTGGGTATATACCCAAGGAATTCTCAGTTGTATCACAAGGTCACATGTTCAACTATGTTCATAGCAGCATTATTTGTAATAGCCAGGACCTGGAAACAACCTAGATGCCCCTCAAATGATGAATGGATGAAGAAAATGTGGTACATATACACAATGGAGTACTCCTTAGCAGAGAAAAACAATGACATCATGAAATTTGCAGTCAAATGGATGGAACTAGAAAATATCCTGAGTGAGGTAATGCAGACTCAGAAGCACAAACATGGTATGTACCCACTCATAAGTGGATATTAGATTTAAAGCAAAGGGTAATCTGCTGTGGGATGGTCTGTATGTCAAATTACTCTGATTGGTCAATAAATAAAACGCTGATTGGCCAGTGGCTACGCAGGAAGTATAGGTGGGACTAACAGAAAAGAAAGAACAGGAAGGCAGAAGGTCACTGCCAGCCACCTCCATGACAAGCAGCATGTGAAGACCCCGGTAAGCCACAAGCCACGTGGCAAGGTATAGATTTATGGAAATGGATTAATTTAAGATATAAGAACAGTTAGCAAGAAGCCTGCCACAGTCATACAGTTTGTAAGCAATAAAAGTCTCTGTGTTTACTTGGTTGGGTCTGAGCAGCTGTGGGACTGGCAGGGATTTGTCCTGACTGTGGGCAAGGCAGGAAAACTCTAGCTACAGTAATCAGGCAATAACCCACAACTCCAGAGAAGCTAACTAACAGGGAAGAACCAAAGAGGGATGCATGGACTGCTCTGAGAAGGGGAAGTAGATGAGATCTCCATGAGTAAACTGGCAATGGAGGGTAGGGGATAGGGGATGAGAACATAAGGGAATGGGGTGGTCGAGCTGGAACAGGGATGGAGTGGGAAAGCAATGAAAGAGATACCATGATAGAGAGAGATATCATGGGGATAGAGAAAAACCCAGTGCTAGGGAAGTTGCCAGGAATCCCCAAGCATGACCCCAGCCTAGACTACTAACAATAGTGGAGAGGGTACCTGAACTGAACTGACTTGCCCCAGAGATCAGACCAGTGAATACCCTAAGTGTCATCACAGAGCTTTTCTTCAATGACTGATGATGGAAGCAGATGCAGAGTTCAGGGCCAGCCTAATCTACAAAGTGAGTTCTGTGAAAGCCAGGGCTATTACACAAAGAAATCCTGTTTCAAAAACACAAAAAGAAAAAGTTTAAAAAAAAATTGTAATGATTTTATTTCCAAATCCGTTAACAAGCTCTATTTGGAGATGAAAATGATGAGGGAAAGGAGGAAGATAAGATTAAAATCCTATTATAATTTGTTTCACTGACCATGGTTATGACAGAAAAGCCTTCACAAATGTTATTAAAAAAATACTGGTGTGAATTAAAAGACATACTGTTTATTATATAGTATTACATTCAAGTGTACATATAATTTTCAGAGGGCACATTCCCTCTGGTAACATTTGTGATCTCCAATGATCAGGAAATTAGTGGACTAAGACCAGGATCAGTACATTAAGAACAAATGCCATTGAATCACTGTTAAATTCACAATTTTATTTTACTTTTATAAATTTTCCACTTTAAGTACATTTCTTCATCCAAGGCTATCTCTCTAAATAGAGTAACCATACATGACCAACAAAGTCAGTCAGAGTAAACAACTGTGGACTCCAACAACCCCATGAGTGCATCCACGGGTTAGGCTCTCACTCTGTCTCATTCTGGAGGAAGGCAAACTCCTTCACAGGAAAGCAACTGGAGACAATTCCACACAGCCAAAAATCCCAATGAATAGATTGGAAAATGATATCTTCCCAGTCCTTCACTGTTATAACTCAGAGACCAGAATGTCAGGGCAGCAGGTTCCAGAAAAGAGCTGACACAAGTTTTCCCCATTAGGAGATAGTCTTGTGACCATAGTGGGAAGGGGACATGATCAGACCTTGAAGTGGGAGTGCATTCAAAGGACCTCACACCAGAGGAAGCATGGTGGGGCTGTGAAGGTAGAGAGCTTGATGTGGGAGAGGAGGAAAGTTACCTGCCTTGTACAGCATGATGTGAGTTCTAAAAGGGAAAGATAGGCCCCTCAGTGGCCCTCAGAAACATCCTACAGAACAAATGTTTATTACTTGTATAGTTTGTCTGGGGGTAGGAAGTCCCTCACCATTTCATTGGTCAGACACAGTGTCCATGTGTCCTAGTGCTTTCTACTGCTGTGATAAATGCCATGACCAAAAGCAACTTGGGTAGGAAACAGTTTATTTGATGTATACATCCCAATCACAGTCCACCATTGAGGGAAGCTGGTGTCAGAACTCAAACAGAAGTGGAGGCCATAGAGGAAAGCTACTTACTGGCTTTTTTCTAAGCTCTTTTTCAAGTACCTTTCTTATACCTCCAAGAACCACCTGCCCAAGGGTAGTGGTGCCTGAAGTGGGCTGTGCCCTCCCACATCAATCATCACTCAAGAAAATGTCACACAGACAAGATTATAGACAATTCTAATGGGAGCTTTTCCTCAATGGATATTCCTTCTTCAAACTGATTCTATTTGGGAAAAACTAACCAGCATGCCAAGGGAAATGGAAGATTCAGGTACTGAGTAGGATCATGAATTTATCTTGCTATTGTTAGAGAGGGAACTGGATTGCTCTCGCCTCATCCACCTACCCACCCACCCCAGCCTGAGTACTCAAAGCAGGGTTGTCTTTATAGAGGACAGACTACAGGAGAGGGTAGCTTGATTTCTGGGAGATAGAGGGGCATGTAGATGGTCTCATATCTAACATCCACCATTGATCATTGTCTCAAGCTATCCTCAGGATCAATGGGAGAGAAAATCCAAGTGAAACCTTCAGGTCTAGGATGTCTAAGGATGAGGCATACGGAGCTTTCCCCTTCCACATAATCATGTCTATTCATTTCTTCCTTATTCATGGCCTGTTCAAGTCAGCCTGCTTGACAAGACTGGTTATCTGTCATTTCTAAAACACAATCTCAGCAGTCTAGCCACTTTAAATTGGCTTATGAGCAACATTTAGGTGTTGCACTCATTCATACTGTAAGATGTTGTTCAATAATGTGCACCATTCATCTCTAGAAAAGTTTCATCTCTCCAGCTTCAATTATTGTGCATTTCTAAAACTACCCATCCACCATAATACAACCTCAATGACCACCACTTTATCATGCAATATTGTGAAGTATCATTTAGTAATAATGCATGAGTCAATAACTGGGATTTACATGTACAGTTTGTGCATGTATGTGCCTGTGTGTGTGTGTGTGTGTGTGTGTGTGTGTGTGTGTGTGTGTGTAAATTTATAAAGAATGTCAGTGATTATAATGCTCTGCTAAGAATCTTCCTTAAGGCAGTTTTAATGTCCTTGTTCCCCAGGCTGTAGATGAAGGGATTCAACATAGGTGTGACCACAGTGTACATCACTGAGGCCACTGCATTGCTTCTTGGATTATGTGACCAAGAGGAGCTCAAGTACACTCCTAGTCCTGTTCCATAAAACAGGCAAACAATGGACAAATGAGACCCACAGGTGGAGAAGGTTTTGTGCTTCCCACTTGATGATGGTGATCTTATGATGGAGGAAACTATTTTAAAGTAAGAGAAAACAATTCCTGAAATAGGAATTAATGCAAAGAGAGTGCCTATACTGAATTTCACTATGGTATTGGTGACAGTATCAAAATGGGCAAGTTTAAGGACTTCAGAAGGGTCACAGAAGAAGTTGTAAATTTCAATAAAATCCTCACATTTGGAAAAATTGAAGATTGCTACATAGTGCCATTGCAAATCTGCAAAGCTAAGGAGAAAAGACCCTAGAAGTAACACCCCACAGCGAGTTGGATTCATAATGACCTGGTAGTACAGAGGATGGCAGATGGCCACAAACCGGTCATATGCCATCACAGCCAGAAGCATGTCATCCATACATCCAAATATTATAAACAGTGACATCTGTGTCAGGCAGCCCACATAGGAGATGACTTGGCAGTGATTTTGGAAGTCCACAATCACCCTTGGAACAGTGGTGGAGATGAAACAAATATCAACTATGGACAGGTTGGAGAGGAAGAAGTACATGGGTGTGTGGAGATGGGAGTCAGAGCTTACTGTCAGGATGATGAGCAGGTTTCCAAACAGGGCCAAGATATACATAGACAACAAAAGGCCTAAGAGGACAGTCTGGACGTCTGGATCCTCCGCGAGTTGAATGAAATGGAATTCTGGTACACATGTTGAGTTTCTCATGTTTTTATTTCTTGAACATCTTCTGGAGGAAACCAAAAATGTTGTTAACAATGGTACCAGCATGCATATAGACATTTTTCATAATTTGAGTAGAGTAAGTTCAAATAGTATTTTCTCAAGCCTATTGTGACTTCATTCATAATTCCTCAGTTGTGGTAAATGCGATTTAGCAAATAGTGTTGTGTTCTTGGCTCATGTGTTGTTACCTATTATGAGAACCTTATTGAATACAGTAATCTTGATGTGAAGCTAGAATCACTGTAAACAGCTGGCCTATAGCACAGTAAAATGAAGCAAATACCTTTAAGACAAAATGGATATTTTGCAGAAGCTTCACTTTAAGAAAACTGTCAATTAAATCAAATAAAAACTTGAAGCACTTAAACATACTGCTTTTTATTGCAATAACATGGAGCAGGTTTATTTTTCTTAGTATATATCTGACAGTGTAAAGTCCTAGTCTATAAGTAAAAATTAACAATTCCTACCCAGAAAATTATTTTCAGGTTCCAGTGTCTTCTATAGGTTTCTTTTTTGTTTTTTTTTTTTGTTTTGTTTTGTTTTTTTTGCTTTACTTAAAAAGAATATTCTTCATTTTTTTGTTTTGAGATTTAAGTCTTCCTTTCAAAATTAGATCTTTAAAACCTATTAGTACTTGAGTCCCTTATTTCTCTTAGTATATTTCAAATTTTTGTAAATATATCTTAGTTAAATCCACATTATCACAGAACATCTCTGTCCACAACTGCTAAGATATCCAGTGATATGAAAAAATGTCAGTAAATATAGTTAAAATTTTATCATGCAAAACTAATTTGTGGGGAACATCCACAATCTCAGTAAAATGTCTGGTAGAAAAACATGGTTTTCCTGTGTTTAAGCAATGCCATTGATTTTCTGAAGTGCAATCAGAGTGAAGTGATTTACACTTTACTTTAGAGTAAAGTGATTTGCATGTGAGTCAGGCCTGGTGAATAGGTGTCAATGTTCTTACATCAGCTACAGAGGAAATTTCAGGTTCACTCTTTGGTCAGAGCACATGCTTAAAACATAAAAGGTTTTAAATACAGAAAGTATTAGTGATGTAAACACATGTGCAATGCCCTAATGGCTAAAGTAGATACCACTTGCTTCTCTACTAGGTCTGTTAGAGGAGATAATGTTATTAAAGATCATTTCAGTTGTGTAGACTAGTGGGTCTCTGAAACAGTTAACAGTGTATTTTTTCCATGGCTACTTAAAGTTTCACAAGATCTTGGACTTCACAGGCTAATTTTATCAGAATATGTACATGGGAAATACTAGATCATACGTACTTAAACCTGGATAAGAGACCTGTGCCTTAGATTATTTCCTGGCATTTACAAAGTATTCAATTAATACTTTATAAGCAACAATACTTTTAACAAGAAACCCGCCATTACTAAATTATAAGCATTTTTTATATTATGTATGTTAGATGTGATATTTTACAGAAATTGGAATTATGATAAAAGAACTTTGAGTTCAGTGGCTTTGCATGATTTCATTGTCTAGTTCATCTATGTCAATGGCTGATAGAAACTCAGGGGAAGATTTTTTACAGCACTATTACTATATAAATATCTATTCAAGTATATATAAAAGACATTTTAAACTAACCTAATACATATGTGATACTCATTCAGTAGTATGCAACACAGCACATGCTGTTCCTAAAACGTATTTGCTAACATTGAAATGCGGTTCTAAGTCTGTCTGTGAGTTTCCCGTATCTATTGCACTGGTATTAGCTGAATCATTCTCTCACGGACAGACATGCATTAGTGTTTAAGTGCCTTATTATTATAGGAAAAACGGGAAACTCAGAATAATAAATTGACATTTAATAGGACCTATGGATGGCTTAGGAAATATTAAACCACAGAAAGTAGCTGAAGGAGTGCTCCCAGTTGTCTTTTCAGGAGAGCACATTCTGCCAGGCAGACAGGAGAACTTTGATCAACAGCCGCCCAGTCAAGCAGTCCTGGTCTGTCCCCAGAGAACTATGACAACAGTATACATGAAAATCTCCCCATTTGTCCAAACAATCACATTAGAATTTCTGTCTCTATAAAACATAGTTAAATACTCAAATCGTAACTTGGGGATATGAAACTAGACAAGCAAACAGGGATTTCTGACCCTGACTTGCTCCCTTTTGTCCATTCACCCAGGCATGCACACTGACTAAAAGAATTTTCCCTTGTTAATCTCTAAGTAGTCAAGTGGTTTCTGACTGACCAGGCTTGTGAATTATGTCACAAAATTACTTCAATCATCCAAAACGCATCTATCTTCCTCTGTTCATGCCAGTAGCTATTTAGTTACCTTTTATAAAATAAGGTAACTGAAAAAAATGTGGTAACTGTCAGACTTGCAACAAGAGATGTCTGTGTCTATTAATATTCACCAGTTAATTTTTCCTATCAAAACAGTCAATAGCACCTGAATCCTATTACCCCTTTTTGTATCACTGTTTAAACTATTGACTTTTTGATACTATAACATATAAATATCACCTGCTTTGCATGTTTATTTTTGCCTTTTTCCCATGAATGACATCCTCCTAATATGTGCCATCAAAAATGACAAAATATACTTAATTATACTTCTTCTAAGATAATGCAATAGGAGATGCACTCACATGTAGAATATACTTCTATTTGTTTCCAATAAGGAAAACAGTGACCTGTGATTTGGAAACACTGAAATGAGAGAAAATTTATGATTTGTTCCATAGCCACATGCTCATATAAACCACAGGATAACAACCCATCTCCATTCAGAAACTAATAAAATTGGCATTGGATTTATTTGTCCAAATTTAAAATCCTATGAATATAGAAAATATGAATTTACTGGTGAATATTTCCAAAGGCCATTGGAGCATAGAATTATGTGAAACTCTAAAATGTGTCTTCACACAATACACAAAATTGACCTTCCATTTCTTTTTATGCCTGTACATTCTTTTATGTTCTGGTGAGAATATGCACCATTTTTGGATAACCCAGTAGTGGGGCTATCAAAAACCATGAGATGACCCAACATGATACAGAACCAAACACCAGAAAAATTTATCTTGGCTCAATTTCTAGGTTACATCCTTGAATTGAATAAAATGTAAAGGAAACCAAATATGTGGAAGTCAGTGTTTTGAGAGGAGAAAGGGTCTACTTTATGGTTAAAATGTGTATTGTTTATTTCACATCTGTGCCAATGACTCTTTAGGCCCTATAAAACCAAAAAATGAAAGTTAAAAATGTTAAGTTATATTAATGTATAAAACATACTTATATAAGAAGGATAGCACATAGAAAAAATACTAAAATTTGGTCACATGATACTTAAGGTATCTCAGAATTATTAATGACATGTCCTAACTCACATAAATATATAGCAGAGACAAAATGATTCAAAACAAATGTCTCATTCTTTTAATCAGGAGTGTTTTGGTCTGGTGTTACTTTTTTATTTGATTATTTTTATATTTCAAATTATAGTAAAATGATAATATAACATATATATACTTCCTCCCATTTCACTCTCAAAACCCTCTATATAACTCACCCCACTCTATTTCACATTCATAGCTGTTGTGCACATTCATTGTTATTCCATTAACGTATATATTTTTTTCATTTTACTAATCATATGGTTTTAACAAGAATTTCAGAGGTCTTAATAGCACATATCTTTTTTAAGCATTCATGTTTTCAAACTACAAATGATACAGGTATCTGACCGCATTTCCTCATGAAAAATTACTTCAGAGCTTCAGAATGATGGAGGATGCTGACAGCAATAAAAATATCCAGGAAAATAGAACACAGTCTTTGTAGGCCTTTAAACCCAGCACTTCAGAGTGTGAAGCCAAATATGGACCAAGGGAACTAGAAAAGCCAGAGTTAAATTATTGTTTCAATGTTTTCAGACTGTTCCAAATGCACCTCAAATATATTGCCCGCAATTCACACAGCAGAACTAAACATTCCATTATAAAACATCTAGAAACCACAAGGTAAAGAAGACATGTGTCTTTTTTTTTTCTGGAATAAGGCATCATGAAATGACTGTTCACAGAAAAGATCATTTTGTGTTTTACTCAGGCAAAGTAAAAGACAGACTTCACCGATTTCTACCTGACCACCTACTACATGTTACACAAAAACAATGTATTTGTCTTTCACTTTCTATAAAATAATAATTAGGCAAAAGCTTATAATTTTGGAACTTTGAAAAACTATTCAGTTGAAGTAAGATACATAAAATATAGAGCTAAGATCTCTACCACGGAAGACCTTAATAGTCACACACTCATAGTAGCTTTCTTCTAATCTATAGTTACAAAATCACCCTCAACATCATGTCACAGTACTTTAGATTGCTTATGAAACAACTTAGTTGGACATATTTGCTGCTCTCTTTGGTCAGAGGAATATGCAGAAGAGACACTGGGTATAGTCTGATGAGAATTTGAGGACTACCATCTCAATTAAGAACACGAGGTCCCAGTACAGAGACTAAATATTTATTACAGTTATTATACCATCAGGCTACCCAAATTATCACAGTTCATATGATTAGAAAGAAATAATAATTCTTGTCATCTCTTCTTCATCCTCAATTCCCTCAGAACTTACATGACTAAACTGTGGGTCTGTGTGGCCATGATGAAAGGCGCTAGATATGGCAAACCTTCCTTGCTTGTTGGCTGGTGAAGGCTCACTCTTGAATCCTGAAGTGAATATAATAGCAAGAGCTTCCTGATGCAGAAAGAACACTGTAGGAAGAGCAAACAGGGATATATAGTCCCAATTACACAGACCAAGCTCATGACCTGGAGGGACAGGCTAACTAATTATTCTTTCATAACCTTAGAAACTCAATGCACAGAGCTGGTGATTATTCATAGTGGTTCAAAATATTGCAGTCTCTAAGGAATTCCTGCTGTTAATGGAGGAAGCAGAAAAGATGTTATCAATACATTAAATATGAGGTCCTAAATTTTTCATTTTCCATTTTATTTCAGTTTGAGCTCTCTTTAGTAGTTCCTTTGTTGATGATAATGTTGTTGTTGTTTTGTGTTGATAAATTCTACTGAATGTGCCATTCTGTGTCTGCAGAAATCTATTTCTTTCTTGTGTAGCAATCTGAAGACCAAGATTCAATCTCAAGATATATGCCAGAGAGATCTTTACTCTCAGGAAATCCCACTGTTGAGATTGACCTCTCTTCCTCAAAAGGTCTCTTATTGGCTTCTCTGCCCAGCAGTGCCTCCACTAACACCTAAAAGGCCCTAACAGAGGCAGGAGATCTCTATGAGTGCAAGGCCAGCCTCATCTACAAAGTGAGTTTTGTGACAGCCAGGTCTGTTACACAGACAAATCCTATTTCAAAAACACAAAAAGAAAAAGTTAAAAAAAAATGTAATGATTTTATTTCTAAATCAGTTAACAAGCTCTATTTAGAGATGAAAATGATGAGGGAAAGGAGGAAGAGAAGATTAAAATCCTATTTTAATTTGTTTCACTGACCATGGTTATGACAGAAAAGCCTTCACAAATGTTATTCAAAATACTGGTGTGAATTAAAAGACATAGTGTTTATTATATAGTATTCAAGTGTACATATAATTTTCAGAGGGGACATTTCCTCTGGTAATATTTGTGATCTCCCATGATCAGGAAATTAGTGGACTAAGACCAGGATCCATACATTAAGAACAAATGCCATTGAATCATCTGTTGAATTTACCATTTTATTTTACTTTTATAAATTTTCCATTTTAAGTACATTTCTTCATCCAAGGTTGTCTCTCTAAATAGAGTAACCATACATTAACAACAAAGTCAGTCAGAGTAAACAGCTGTGGACCCCAAAAAACACCATCAGTGCTTCCCCAGGTTAGGCTCTCACTCTGTCTCATTTTAGAGGGAGGCAAACTCCTTCATAGAAAATCAGCTTGAGACAATTCCACACAGCCAAAAATCCCAATGCATAGATTAGAAAATGTTATCCTCCCATTCCTTCACTGTTATAAATCAGAGACCAGAAGGTCAGGGCAGCAGATTCAAGAAAGGAGCTGAAACAAGTTTGCCCCATTAGGAGATAGGCTTGTGACCATAGTGGGAAGGGGACATGATCAGACCTTGAAGTGGGAGTGCATTCAAAGGACCTCACAACAGAGGAAGCATGGTGGGGCTGTGAAGGGTGAGATGCTTGATGTGAGAGAGGAGGAAAGTTACCTGCCTTGTACAGCATGATGTGGCTTCTAAAAGGGAAAGATAGGCCCCTCAGTGGCCCTCAGAAACATCCTACAGAACAAATGTTTATTACTTGTATAGTGTGTCTGGGGGTAGGAAGTCCCTCACCATTTCATTGGTCAGACACAGTGTCCATGTGTCCTAGCGCTTTCTACTGCTGTGATAAATGCCATGACCAAAAGCAACTTGGGTAGGAAACAGTTTATTTGATGTATACATCCCAATCACAGTCCATCATTGAGGGAAGCTGGTGTCAGAACTCAAACAGAACTGGAAATCATGGAAGAAAGCTACTTACTGCCTTGTTTCTAAGCTCTTTTTCAAGTGCCTTTCTTATACCTCCAAGAACCACCTGCCCAAGGGTAGTGGTGCCTGAAGTGGGCTGTGCCCTCCCACATCAATCATCACTCAAGAAAATGTCACATAGACATGCTTACAGACAATTCTAATGGGAGCTTGTCCTCAATGGATGCTCCTTCTTCATGTTGACTCTATTTGGAAAAAGTAACCAGCATGCCAAGGGAAATGGAAGAGTCGGGTACTGAGTAGGGTCATGAATTTATCTTACCATTGTAAAGAGTTGGAATTAGATTGTTTTCCCCCTATCCATTCACTCACTCCAGCCTAAGTGCTCAAACCAGGGTTGTCTTTAGAGAGGACAGAAGACAGGAGAGTATGGCTTGATTTCTGGAAGATAGAGGGGCAGGTAGAGGGTCTCATATCTAACATCCACCATTGATCATTGTCTCAAGCTATCCTCAGGATCAATGGGAGAGAAAATCCAAGTGAAACCTTCAGGTCTAGGATGTCTAGGATGAAGCACACTGAGCTTTCCCCTTCCACATTAGCATGTCTATTCATAAATTCCTTGTTCATGGCCGGTTCAAGGCAGCCTGGTTAACAAGACTGGTTATCTGTCATTTCTAAAACACAATCTCAGCAGACTAGCCACTTTAAATTGGTTTAGGTGCAGCTTTTAGGTGTTGCTTACACTCCTACTGTAAGGGATTGTTCATTGTGCACCTTTTATCCCTAGAAAAGTTTCATCTCTCCTACTTCAATTTTGTGCATTTCTAAAACTACCCATTCACCATATGTGCAACCTCAATGACCATCATTTTATCATGCAATATTGTGCAGCATCAGTTAGTAATAATGGGTGAGTCATTAACTAGGATTTACATGTACAATTTGTGTGTGGTGTGTATGTGTGTGTGTTTGTGTGTGTAAATTTATAAAGAATGTCAGTGATTAAAATGCTCTGCTAAGTATCTTCCTTAAAGCAGTTTTAATGTCCTTGTTCCGCAGGCTGTAGATGAAGGGATTCAACATAGGTGTGACCACAGTGTACATCACTGAGGCCACCGCATTGCTTCCTGGAGTATGTGATGGAGAGGAACTGAAGTACACTCCTAGTCCTGTTCCATAAAACAGGCAAACAATGGACAAATGAGACCCACAGGTGGAGAAGGTTTTGTGCTTCCCACTTGATGATGGTGATCTTATGATGGAGGAAACTATTTTAAAGTAAGAAAAAATTATTCCTGAAATAGGAATTAACCCAAAGAGAGTGCCTATACTGAATCTCACTATGGTATTGGTGACAGTATCAAAATGGGCAAGTTTAAGGACTTCAGAAGGACCACAGAAAAAGTTGGAAATTTCAGTAAAATCCTCACATTTGGAAAAATTTAATATTGCTACATAGTGCAACTGTAATTCCACAAGGCTAAAGAGAAAAGACCCTAGAAGTAAGACTCCACAGCGACTGGGATTCATAATGACCTGGTAATATAGGGGGTGGCAGATGGCCACAAACCGGTCATACGCCATCACAGCCAGAAGCATGCTATCCATACATGCAAATATTATGAACAGTGACATCTGAGTCAGGCAACCCACATAGGAGATGACTTGGCAGTGACTATGGATGTCCACAATCACCCTTGGAACAGTGGTGGAGATAAAACAAATATCAACTATGGACAGGTTGGAGAGGAAGAAGTACATGGGTGTGTGGAGATGGGAGTCAGAGCTTACTGTCAGGATGATGAGCAGGTTTCCAAACAGGGCCAAGATATACATGAACAAAAATAGTCCAAAGAGGACAGTCTGTAGGTCTGGATCCTCAGAGAGTTGAATGAAGTGGAATTCTGGTACACATGTTGAGTTTTGCATGTTTTTATTTCTTGAACATCTTCTGGAGGAAACCAAAAATGTTTTTAACAATGCTACCAGCATGCATATAGGCATTTTTTACAATTTGAGTAAAGTAATTTCAAATATTGATTGTTTTCTCAAGCTAATTTTGACTTTATTAATAATTCCTCAGTTGTGGCAAATACCATACTCTAAAATACTGTTTTCTTCTTAGTTCAATGGTTACTTCTTATGAAAGCCATATTGAATTCAGTAATCTAGATGTTTTGAGGCCAGAATTACTGTATACAGCTGGCCTGTAGACACAGTAAAATAAAGGAAATACCTTTAAGACAAAATGGATATTTTGCAGAAGCTTCACTTTAGGAAAATTGTCAATGAAATTAAATGAAACCTCGAAGCACTGAAGCATACTTCTTTTTATTGCAATAGCATGGAGCAGGTTTATCTTACTTGGAATATATTTAACAGTGTGAAGTCATAGTCTCTAAATAAAAATTAATGATTCCTACCCAGTAAAATATTTTCAGGTTCCAGTGTCTTCTATAGGTTTCTTTATTCATTGACTTTTAAAAAAATTCTCCATTTTTTTTGTTTTGGTATTTTAGTCTTTGTTGAACACTTCTTAGGTTTTTAAAATCTATTAGTATATATATCCCTTATTTATATTACCATTTTTCAAATTTTTGTAAATATATCTTAGTTAAATCCACATTATCACAGAACATCTCCGTTCACAACTGGTAAGATGTCCAGTGATGGAAAAAAGAAAATGAAATGTCAATAAATACAGTTGAAAATTTATGCTGCAAAGCTAATTTGGGGGGAACATCTCCATAAAATCTCAGTAAAATATGTGGTTAAAAACATGATTTTCCTATGTTTAAGCAATGCCATTTATTTTCTGAAGTGCAGCCAGGCTGACCCAGAGCCCTAATTTAAGTCCCTCCTCCTCAGACAGTAAAGTGATTTGCATGTGAGTCAGGCCTGGTGCATAGATGTCAATGTTCTTACTTCAGCTACAGAGGAAATTTCAAGTTCACTCTTTGGTCAGAGCACACAGAATTCCTTAAAACATAAAAGGTTTAAAACACAGATAATATTAGTGATGTAAACACATGGGCATGCCCTAATAGCTAAAGTAGATACCACTTGCTTCTCTACTAGGTCTGTTAGAGGAGATCATGTTATTAAAGATCATTTCAGTTGTGTAGACAAGTGGGTCTCTGAAACAGTTAACAGTATATTTACCCATGGCTACTTAAAGTACCACAAGATGTTGGACTTCACAGGCCAATTTAATGAGAATATGTACATGGAAAATACTAGATTATACTTACTTAAATCTCGGTTAGAAACTACTGCCTTAGAATATTTTTGGTGTTTACAAAATATTCACTTAATATTGTCTAATAATACTTTTCACCAGAAAGTCATCTTACTAAATTATAAGCATTTTTATATTATGTATGTCAGGAGTGATATTTTACAGAAATTTGAATTATGATAAAAGAACTTTGAGTTCAGTGACTCTGCATGATTTCATTGTCTAGTTCATCTATCTCAATGGCTGAGAGGAACTCAGGGTACAGATTTTTCCAGTGATATTTCTATATAAATATCTATTGAAATATGTATAAAGAGACATTTTAAACTAACCTAATACATACTTGATTCTCATTCAGTAGTATGTAACACACCACATGCTGTCCCCAAAATATATTTGTTTACACTGAAATGTGGTTCTAAGTCTGTCTGTGAATTTCCAATATTTGTTGCACAGGTATTAGCTGAATCATTCGCTCATGGACAGACATGCATTAGTGTTTAAGTGCCATATTTATATAGCCAAATCCGAAAACTCAGAATAATAAATTGACATTTAAAAGGACCTATGGATGGCTTAGGAAATATTAAACCACAGAAAGTAGCTGAAGGAGTGCTCCCAGTTGTCTTTTCAGGAGAGCACAGTTCTGCAAGGCAGACAGGAGAACCTTGATCAACAGCCGCCCCGTCAAAGCAGTCCTGGTCTGTCCCCAGAGAACTATGACAACAGTATACATGAAAATCTCCCCATTTGTCCAAACAATCACATTTGGAATTTCTGTCTCTGTAAAACATGGTTAATTACTCAAATCGTAACTTGGGGATATGAAAGTATAAAAGCTAACAGATATTTCCGACCCTGACTGTCTCACTTTTGTCCATTCATCCAGGCATGCACACTGACTAAAAGAACTTTCCCTTGTTAACCTCTAAGTAGTCAAGTGGTTTCTAACTGACCAGGCTTGTTAATTCTGTCACAAAATTACTTCAATCATCCAAAAGTGCGCCTATCTTCCTCTGTTCATGCCAGTAGCTATTTAGATACCTTTTAAAAATATGGTTAACTGGACAAAAAATGTGGTAAGTGTAGACTTGCAACAAGAGATGTCTGTGTCTATTAATATTCATCATTTAATTGCTCCTATAAAGACAGTCAATATCACCTGGATCCTATTACCCCATTTGCTGTCCCTGTATAAACTGTTGACTTTATGATATTATAACATATAAATATCACCTTCTTTGCATGATGATATCTGCACTTTTCCCATGAATGACTTCCTCCTAATATGTGCCATCAAAAATGGCAAAAATCTACATAATTATAGCTCTTCTAAAATAATACAATATAAAATGCACTCACATGTAGAATACAATTCCATTTGTTTCCAATAAGGAAGACAGTGGCTTTGGTTGGGAATCAGTGAATTGTGAGAACTTTTATGATTTATTTCATAGCCCATGCTCATACAAACCACAGCATAACAACCCATCTCCATTCAGAAAATGATAAAATTGGCATTGTGTTCATTTGTCCAAATTTAAAGTCCTATGAATATAGAAAATATGAATTTACTAGGGAGTATTTGCACAAGGTATTGGACCAGAGAATTATGTGAAACTCTAATATGGGTCTTTACACAAAAAATAAAATTGACCTTCTATTTCTTTTTATGCCTGTACATCCTTTTATCTTCTGGTGAGAATATGTGTATTTTTTTTAATAACCCAGTAGTGCAGCTATCAAATACCATTAGATGACCCAACAAGTCCATGACACAGAACCAAACACCAGAAAAATTTTCTTGAATCTAATTCTAGGTCGCATTCTTTAATTGAATGAAAATGTAAATGAAACCAAATGTGTGGAAATCAGTGTTTTGAGTGGAGAAAGGGTCTACTTTATGTTTAAAATATGTATTGTTCATTTAACATCTGTGCCAATTACTCTTTAGGCCCTATGAAACCAAAAAATGAAAGTTAAAAGTGTTAACTTATATCAATGTACAAAATATAAGTAGGAGGACACATAGAAAAAATACTTACTAAAACTTGGTCATATGATAGTTAAGGTGTCTCAGAATTACTAATAACATGTCCTAACTCACATAAATATATAGCAGAGACAAAATAATTCAGAACAAATGTTTCATTTTTTGAATCCAGAGTGTTTTGGATTGGTGTTACTTTTTTATTTGATTATTCTTATATTTCAAATTATAGTAAAATTTCTTCCTTCCATTTCACTCTTCAAACTCCCTATATAACTCACCCCACTCTACTCCATATTCATAGCTTCTGTGCCCGTTCATTGTTATTTCGTGCACGTATATATAATTTTTCATTTTACTAATCATATGGTTTTACCAGAAATTCAGAGGTCTTAACAGCACATATCTTTTTAGGCTCTCATGTTTTCAAACCACAAATGATGTAGGGATCTGACCGCATTTCCTAATTGAAAACTTACTGGTGAGCCTCAGAATGATGAAGGATGCTGACAGCCTCAAAAGTATCCTGAAAAATAGAGTGCAGTCTTTGTAGACCTGTAAACCCAGCACTTCAGAAAGTGAAGCCAAATATGGACCAAGGGAACTACAAAAGCCTGAGTTGAATTGTTTCAATGTTTGAGACTGTTCCAAATGCACCTCAAATATACTACCCTCAATTCAGACAGCAGAACTAAACATTCCATTATAAAACATCTAGAAACCACAAGGGAAAGAAGACATGGGCCTTTTTTTTTTTTTTCTGGAATACAGCATCGTGAAATAACTGTTCACAGAAAAGATCATTTTGTGTTTTACTCAGGCAAAGTAACTCACACAAGACTTCACCCATTTCTACCTCACCACCTAGTACATGTTACACAGAAACACTGTCTTTGTCTTTCACTTTCTATAAAATAATAATTAGGCAGAAGCTTATAATTTTGGAACTTTGAAAAACTATTCAGATGAAGTAAGATACATAAAATATAGAGCTCAGATCTCCACCAGGGAAGACCTTAAATGTCACACACTCATAATAGCTTTCTTCAAATCTATAGTTACTGAATCACCCTCACCATCATGTCACAGTACTTTAGATTGCATATAAAACAATTTAGTTGGACATATTTGCTGCTCTCTTTGGTCATAGGAGTATGCAGAAGAGACACTGGGGATAGTCCGATGAGAATTTGAGGACTACCATCTCAACTAAGAACACGAGGTTCCAGTAGAGTGGCTCAAATTTTATTACCGTTATTATACCATCAGGCTACCCAAATTATCGCAGTTCATATGATTAGAAAGAAATAATAATTCTTGTCATCTCTTCTTCATCCTCAATTCCCTCAGAACTTACATGACTAAACTGTGGGTCTGTGTGGCCATGATAAAAGGCTGTGGATATGACAATCATCCCTTTCTTGTTGGCTGGTGAAGGTTCACTCTTGAATCCTGAAGTAAATACAATAGCAAGAGCTTCCTGATGCAGAAAGAACACTGTAGGAAGAGCAAACAGGGATATATAGTTTCAGATTACACAGATCAAGCTGATGACCTGGAGGAACAGGCTAACTAATTATTCTTACATAACCTTAGAAACTCAATGCACAGAGCTGGTAATTACTCATACTGGTCCATAATATTGCAATCTCTAAGGAATTCCTGTTGTTAAAGGAGGAAGCAGAAGACATGTTGACTGTTCTCAAGAGGTTAGGTATGAGGCTTTTTGTCTGACGTCCTAAAATTTTTCAATTCCATTTTTATTTCAGTTTGGGCTCTCTAGTAATTCCTTTTCGTTATTATTAAACTCTACTGAATGCTCTCTTCCATGTCTGCAGAAACTTGTGTCTTTTCTGTGTGGCAATCCAAAGGTTAGAAATTCACCTGTCTATTTTTAAGATTCATGCCAGAGATCTTTGACTCTCTGGGAATCCCACTGTTGAGGTTAATCTGTGCACCTCAAAAGGTCTCTTCCAAGCTTCTGTGCCCAACAGTGCCTCCACTGACATCTGTAAGGCCCTAGAACTCCATGACAATTATAAGAAGTGCTACTGGGTAAGGGAGTCTCAAAGGCTGCTGAGCACATCAATTAAACTATTGCATCTGCTCTGGGTAGCAAGAAACTGAATGCTGTAGAACAAGAGAAGATAGACAAACTGATGGTCAAAATGGATGGTACTGAAAAGAAATCTAAATTTGGTACAAATGTCTGAAAAGCTGCTGCCATGGAAAAGGGGGTGTCCCATTGCTGACTTGGATGGCAATCCTAAAGTCATCCTGATGGTCCCAGCTTTCAATGTGATCAACTGTGGTTCTCATGCCAGCAACAAGCTGGCCATGCAAGAGTTCATGATCCTGCCTTGGGGGCATCCAGTTTCCAGGAAGCCAGGCACCTTGGAGCAGAGGTTTATCACAACCTGAAGAATGTCATCAAGAAGAAATGCAGGAGGCAGAGGCGGGCGGATCTCTGTGAGTTCGAGGCCAGCCTGGACTACCAAGTTAGTCCCAGGAAAGGCGCAAAGCTACACAGAGAAACCCTGTCTCAAAAAACCAAAAAAAAAAAAAAAAAAAAAAAAAAAAAAAAAAAAAAAAAAAGAAGAAATGCAGGATGGATGCCACCAATGTGAGTAATGAGGACAGGTTTGTGCCTAACATCCTGGAGTACAAGAACCCTTGGAGCTGCTGATGGCTGCAATTGAGGAGGCCACAATTAAGAAGTCCGGCTACACTGACCAGGGTGTCATCGGCTTGGACCTGGCTGCCTCTGAGTTCTTCAGAAGTGGCAAACGGCTGACCTGTATGAGTCTTTCATCCGGGAGTATCCAATGGTGTCCATTGAAGATCCCTTTGACTAGAACTACTGGGAAGCTCGGCAGAGGCTCAGCAGAAGCTCGACTAATGCAGGCATTCCGGTGGTTGGGAATGATCTCATGGTAACCTACCCTAAATGGATTGCCAAGTCTGAGGCAGAGGAGTCCTGCAACTGCCTCCTGCTCAAAGTGAACCAGCTCGGTCTCTGGGACCAAGTCTCTGCAAGAGTGTTAGCTGGAATGTCATGGAGTCCCAGCGCTCTGGGGACACTGAGGATACTGTCATCACTGACCAGGGGTGGTGTTCTGCATGAAACAGATCAAGACTAGTGCCCCTTACCGATCTGAGCACACAGACAAGTACAATCAGTTCCTTAAAATCAAGGAAGAGATCGGCAGTGAATCTGAGTTTGCTGGCAGGTCCTTCAGGAGTCCCGTGGCCAAGTTAAGCGTGGACTGGAGATCCCTGGAGCCACCAGTTGCTTAGATCCTGTCCCTGGTATCATGGAGACGGCTCAAGGCCGGCCAGTGCTTGGCCCTCCCCACATAACTTCCTTAGATGTTCCAAACAAGATCAGACCACCTGGAGCCCTGCTGGAAAACCCAGCTCTGTTAATAAAGTGATTGCTCCAAATCATTGTTTCTGTCACCTCACTTCCCAGCTAGTGTCTGGAGCCATCATAACTCTAGGGTGACCACAATCAAGACACCCCAGTGGTTCTACATGCAAAATAAAACAGTGACCCCAAAACTACATTAATAAATTAATGGATAAAATTTACTTTCATACCTTGATTTTTTTATTATTTCGTTCTACTGTTAATGTTTTCACAGACTTCAATATTCATTCTTTTTTTAAAGGTGTATTTATTTATTATGTATACAGTGCTCTGTCTGCACATATGCCTATACTCCAGAAGAGGACACCAGATCTCATTATAGATGGTTGTGAGCCACCTTGTGGTTGCTGGGAATTGAACTCAGGACCTCTGGAAGTGCAGCCAGTGCTCTTAACCGCTGAACCACCTCTCCAGCCCCCAATATTCATTCTTTATTCATATCCTCTGTAAGATCCTTGAACATATTCACATTTGCTACGTTTGAAGAACTTGTATTGTGCTTCAGCTATATTGTATTCCTCAAAGTGGTGGAAGCTTGTCTGGGATGTTCACATTTGTGTCTTTGCACTGGGGTCTAAGCATCTGGAGCTATGATGTGGGAAGTGTTTCTTGGTGTTGGTATCTGCTTGTCTTTGGTAGATGGGTGTTCCTTTCTTTTGGTTGCTGTTCCCCTCTCTGGATCCTAGGCAAGTGTGGTGTCTCTGAGGTCTCTGGTAAAGAATACTTATGTGGGTAGGTCACTGGCAGAAATGAATGGAGATGGACTAAGAGGAAAGGCTCAGAAGACTGTGGGAAAGAGCTAGGGGGATGTGTCTGCACCAGGAGGGAGAGTCCCCAGGGAATGTAGATGTGGCAGTGGGAGGGGTTCCTGCAAAGAGGCTGTGGTAGGGTAGATAATAAGTCTGGAGAGACAGAGGGGGGAGAAAGGGCAAGGCAAACCCTGGTTCTGCACCAAACTGTGAAGTCACCAGTGAATGGAGTTTGATTTGGAGGAGGGGCTTCTGCCAAGAGCCTGCTGCAGGACTAGGAGTCAAGTGTGGAGAAGGAATAATGAAGGCCGGGAAGAACAGGGAGGACTGCCTAGCTGAGTCCCAGACCAGTTTGGCCACAGGAGTCCCTGGTAGAAAGTGTTTGTGGGACTTGATGGCCCTCCAGAAGGAATGAAGGTGGGGTGGGAGAGAACGCCTGAGAGGGTCAGCAGGGAAGACCTAGCTGACTCTGCAGCAAGTAGCAGAGTCCCCAGGAGGTAGGGTGAGAGGAAGAGCTCCTGTAAGCAGGCTGCAACAGGACTGTGAGACTGGGAACATGGAAATGGTGGACAGGAAGGACAGGGAAAATTGCCCACCTGAGTCCCAGCCCTGTGTAATCACTGGAGACCACTGGCAGAAAGTGTTTGTGGGGATCAGAGCTGGCACAAAAAAATGGAGATGGGCTAGAAGGAAGGCTGGGGAAGTTGGTAGGAAAGAGCTAAGCTGGTTGGTTCCACACCAAGAGCCAGGGTCCCCGGGACTGTGCATCTTCATAGAAACACTTATTTGGTCTTTTGTTCTTAAGAATGTTGAGGAGGTGGCACCAGAGGATTAATCCTAGGGTCTTACAGATGCTAAGCAAGCACTAACACAAAACTACATCCCCAGTCTTTTCTACTTTTACCACTTATTTTGAGACAGTCTCACTAAGTTGCCCTGCCTGAAGGACACAGTAAATAAGACAAAATGACAGCCTACAGAATGGGAAAAGATTTTCACCAAACCCACATCTGATAGAGGGCTGATCTCCAAAATGTATAAAGAACCCAAGAAACTAGACCTCAAAATAACAAACAATTCAATTTAAAAATGGGCTATAGAGCTAAACAGAGAATTCTCAAAAAATTTCAAATGACCAATAGACATTTAAGGAATTGCTCGGCATCCTTAATTATCAGAGAGACGTAGATCAAAACAACTCTGAGATACCATCATACATCTATCAGAATGGCTAAGATCAAAAACACTAATAACAGCTTATGTTGGAGAGGATGTGGAGCAAAGGGAACACTCTTCCACTGCTGGTGTGAGTGCAAACTTGTACAGCCACTTTGGAAATCAGTATGGTGATTTCTCAGAAAATTGGGAATCAATCTACCTCAAGACCCAGCTATAACACTCTTGGGTACATACCCAAGAAAATCTCAGTCGTACCACAAGGACACATGTTCAACTATGTTCATAGCAGCATTATTTGTAATAGCCAGGAACTGAAAACAACCTAGATGCCCCTCAAATGAAGAATGGATGAAGAAAATGTGGTACATATACACAATGGAGTACTACTCAGAAGAGAAAAATGATGACATCATGAAATTTGCAGTCAAATGGATGGAACTAGAAAATATCCTGAGTGAGGTAATGCAGACTCAGAGGACAAACATGGTATGTACCCACTCATAAGTGGATAATAGATTTAAAGCCAAGGGTAATCTGCTGTGGGATGGTCTGTATGTCAAATTACTCTGATTGGTCAATAAATAAAACGCTGATTGGCCAGTGGCTACGCAGGAAGGATAGGCGGGACTAACAGAAAAGAAAGAACAGGAAGGCAGAAGGTCATTGCCAGCCACCTCCATGACAAGCAGCATGTGAAGACCCCAGTAAGCCACGAGCTACGTGGCAAGGTATAGATTTATGGAAACGGATTAATTTAAGATATAAGAACAGTTAGCAAGAAGCCTGCCACGGCCATACAGTTTCTAAGCAATAAAAGTCTCTGTGTTTACATGGTTGGGTCTGAGTGTCTGTGGGACTGGCAGGGATTTGTCCTGACTGTGGGCAAGGCAGGAAAACTCTAGCTACAGTAATCAGGCAATAACCCACAACTCCAGAGAAGCTAACTAACAGGGAAGAACCAAAGAGGGATGCATGGACTGCTCTGAGAAGGGGAAATAGATGAGATCTCCATGAGTAAACTGGCAATGGAGGGTGAGGGATAGGGGATGAGAACATAAGGGAATGGGGTGGTCAAGCTGGAACAGGGATGGAGTGGGAAATCAATGAAAGAGATACCATGATAGAGAGATATCATGGGGATAGAGAAAAACCCAGTGCTAGGGAAGTTGCCAGGAATCCCCAAGGATGACCCCAGCCTAGACTACTAGCAATAGTGGAGAGGGTACCTGAACTGAACTAACTTGCCCCAGATTTCAGAGCAGTGACTAATACCCTGTCATCACAGAGCTTTTCTTCAATGACTGATGATGGAAGCAGATGCAGAGTTCAGGGCCAGCCTCATCTACAAAGTGAGTTCTGTGACAGCCAGGGCTGTTACACAAAGAAATCCTATTTCAAAAACACAAAAAGAAAAAGTTTAAAAAAATTGTAATGATTTTATTTCTAAATCAGTTAACAAGCTCTACTTGAAGATGAAAATGATGAGAGAAAGGAGGAAGAGAAGATTAAAATCCTATTTTAATTTGTTTCACTGACCATGGTTATGACAGAAAAGCCTTCACAAATGTTATTCAAAATACTGGTGTGAATTAAAAGACATACTGTTTATTATATAGTATTACATTCAAGTGTACATATAATTTTCAGAGGGCACATTCCCTCTGGTAACATTTGTGATATCCAATGATCAGGAAATTAGTTGACTAAGACCAGGATCAATACATTAAGAACAAATGCCATTGAATCATCTGTTAAATTCACAATTTTATTTTACTTTTATAAATTTTCCATTTTAAGTACATTTATTCATCCAAGGCTATCTCTCTAAATAGAGTAACCATACATTAACAACAAATTCAGTCAGAGTTAACATCTGTGGACTCCAAACAACCCCATCAGTGCATCCCCAGGTTAGGCTCTCACTTGTCTCATTGTGGAGGAAGGCAAACTCCTTCACAGGAAATCAGCTGGAGACAATTCCACACAGCCACAAATCCCAGTTCATAAATTGGAAAATGGTATCTTCCCAGTCCTTCACTGTTATAAATCAGAGACCAGGATGTCAGGGCAGCAGGTTCAACAAAGGAGCTGAAACAAGTTTGCCCCATTAGGAGATAGTCATGTGACCATAGTGTGAAGGAGACATGATCAGACCTTGAAGTGGGAGTGCATTCAAAGGACCTCACACCAGAGGAAGCATGGTGGGGCTGTGAAGGTAGAGAGCTTGATGTGGGAGAGCAGGAAAGTTACCTGCCTTGTACAGCATGATGTGAGTTCTAAAAGGGAAAGATAGGCCCCTCAGTGGCCCTCAGAAACATCCTACAGAACAAATGTTTATTACTTGAATAGTTTGTCTGGGGGTAGGAAGTCCCTCACCATTTCATTGGTCAGACACACTGTACATGTGTCCTAGTGCTTTCTACAGCTGTGATAAATGCCATGACCAAAAGCAACTTGGGTAGGAAACAGTTTATTTGATGTATACATCCCAATCACAGTCCACCATTGAGGGAAGCTGGTGTCAGAACTCAAACAGAAGTGGAGGCCATGGAAGAAAGCTACTTACTGCCTTGTTTCTAAGCTCTTTTTCAAGTACCTTTCTTATACCTCCAAGAACCACCTGCCCAAGGGTAGCAGTGCCCGAAGTGGGCTGTGTCCTCCAACATCAATCATCACTCAAGAAAATGTCACATAGACATGCTTACAGACAATTCTAATGGAAGTTCTTCCTCAATGGATGCTCCTTCTTCATGTTGACTCTATTTGGGAAAAACTAACCAGCATGCAAAGGGAAATGGAAGATTCAGGTACTGAGTAGGATCATGAATTTATCTTGCTATTGTTAGAGGGGGAAGTGGATTGCTCTCACCTCATCCACCTACCCACCCATCCCAGTCTGAGTACTCAAAGCTGGGTTGTCTTTATAGAGGACAGACTACAGGAGAGTGTATCTTGATTTCTGGGAGATAGAGGGCCAGGGAGAGGGGCTCATATCTAACATCCACCATTGATCATTGTCTGAAGCAATCCTCAGGATCAATGGGAGAGGAAATCCACGAGAAACCTGCAAGTCTAGGATATCTAATGATGAGGCATACTGAGCTTTCCCTTTGCACATTAGCAAGTCTATTTATATCTTCCTCGTGCATGGCCTGTTCAAGGCAGCTTGGTTGACAAGACTGGTTATCTGTCATTTCTAAAACACAATCTCAGTAGACTAGCCACTTTAAATTGACTTATGAGCAGCATTTAGGTGTTGCTCTCATTCATACTGTAAGGTGTTGTTCAATAATGTGCACCATTCGTCGATAGAAAAGTTTCATCTCTCCAACTTCAATTTTGTGCATTTCTAAAACTACCCATCCACCATAATACAACCTCAATGACCACCATTTTATCATGCAATATTGTGAAGTATCATTTAGTAATAATGCGTGAGTCAATAACTGGGATTTACATGTACTGTTTGTGCATGTATGTGTGTGCGCGTGTGTGTGTGTGTGTGTGTGTGTGTGTGTGTGTGTGTGTGTGTAAATTTAT
Organism: Peromyscus maniculatus bairdii; assembly: GCF_049852395.1. Lineage (NCBI taxonomy): Eukaryota > Metazoa > Chordata > Mammalia > Rodentia > Cricetidae > Peromyscus > Peromyscus maniculatus. Next base: position 49,755,143 of record NC_134860.1, on the reverse strand, counting down.
AAAGAATGTCAGTGATTATAATGCTCTGCTAAGAATCTTCCTTAAGGCAGTTTTAATATCCTTGTTCCGCAGGCTGTAGATGGAGGGATTCAACATAGGTGTGACCACAGTGTACATCACTGAGGCCACTGCATTGCTTCTTGGATTATGTGACCATGAGGAGCTGAAGTACACTCCTAGTCCTGTTCCATAAAACAGGCAAACAACAGACAAATGAGACCCACAGGTGGAGAAGGTTTTGTGCTTCCCACTTGATGATGGTGATCTTATGATGGAGGAAACTATTTTAAAGTAAGAGAAAACAATTCCTGAAATAGGAATTAATCCAAAGAGAGTGCCTATACTGAATCTGACTATGGTATTGGTGACAGTATCAAAATGGGCAAGTTTAAGGACTTCAGAAGGGTCACAGAAGAAGTTGTAAATTTCAATAAAATCCTCACAGTTGGAAGAATTGAATATTGCCACATAGTGACACTGCAAATCTGCAAAGCTAAGGAGAAAAGAACCTAGAAGCAACACCCAACAGCGAGTGGGATTCATAATGACCTGGTAGTACAGGGGATGGCAGATGGCCACAAACCGGTCATATGCCATCACAGACAGAAGCATGCTATCCATACATGCAAATATTATGAACATTGACATCTGAGTCAGGCAGCCCACATAGGAGATGACTTGGCAGTGACTTTGGATGTCCACAATCACCCTTGGAACTGTGGTGGAGATGAAACAAATATCAACTATGGACAGGTTGGAGAGGAAGAAGTACATGGGTGTGTGGAGATGGGAGTCAGAGCTTACTGTCAGGATGATGAGCAGGTTTCCAAACAGGGCCAAGATATACATAGACAACAAAAGGCCTAAGAGGACAGTCTGGATGTCTGGATCCTCAGAGAGTTGAATGAAATGGAATTCTGGTACACATGTTGAGTTTCTCATGTTTTTATTTCTTGAACATCTTCTGGAGGAAACCAAAAATATTTTTAACAATGGTACTAGCATGCATATAGACATTTTTCATAATTTGAGTAAAGTAAGTTCAAATGGTATTTTCTCAACCCTATTGTGACTTCGTTCATAATTCCTCAGTTGTGGTAAATGCCATTTACTAAATAGTGTTGTGTTCTTGGCTGATGTGTTGTTACCTCTTATGAGAACCTTATTGAATACAGTAATCTATGTAATGTGAAGCTAGAATTACTGTAAATAACTGGCCTGTAGCACAGTAAAATGAAGCAAATACCTTTAAGACAAAATGGATATTTTGCAGAAGCTTCACTTTAAGAAAACTGTCAATTAAATCAAATAAAAACTTGAAGCACTTAAACATACTGCTTTTTATTGCAATAACATGGAGCAGGTTTATTTTTCTTAGTACATATCTGACAGTGTAAAGTCCTAGTCTATAACTAAAAATTAACAATTCCTACCAAGATAATTATTTTCAGGTTCCAGTGTCTTCTATAGAATTTTTTTTTGTTTTACTTGAAAAGAATATTCTTCATTTTTTTGTTTTGAGATTTAAGTCTTCCTTTCAAAATTAGATCTTTAAAACCTATTAGTACATGTATCACTTATTTCTCTTAGTATATTTCAAATTTTTGTAAATAGATCTTAGTTAAATCCATATTATCACAGAACATCTCTGTTCACAACTACTAAGATATCCAGTGATGTGAAAAAATGTCAGTAAATATAGTTGAAATTTTATCCTGCATAACTAGTTTGCGGGGAACATCCACATAATCACAGTAAAATATCTGGTAGAAAAACATGGTTTTCCTATGTTTAAGCAATGCCATTGATTTTCTGAAGTGCAATCAGAGTAAAGTGATTTACACTTTACTTTAGAGTAAAGTGATTTGCGTGTGAGTCAGGCCTGGTACATGGATGTCAATGTTCTTACTTCAGCTACAGAGAAAATTTCAGGTTCACTCTTTGGTCAGAGCACATGCTTAAAACATAAAAGGTTTTAAATACAGAAAGTATTAGTGATGTAAACACATGCGCAATGCCCCAATGGCTAAAGTAGATACCACTTGCTTCTCTACTAGGTCTGTTAGAGGAGATAATGTTATTAAAGATCATTTCAGTTGTGTAGACTAGTGGGTCTCTGAAACAGTTAACAGTCTATTTTTTCCATGGCTACTTAAAGTATCACAAGATCTTGGACTTCACAGGCTAATTTAATCAGAATATGTACATGGGTAATACTAGATCATACTTACTTAAACCTGGATAAGAGACTGCCTTAGATTATTTCCTGGCATTTATGAAGTATTCAATTAATACTTTCTAAGCAATAATACTTTTAACAAGAAACCCGCCATTACTAAATTATAAGCATTTTTTATATTATGTATGTTAGATGTGATATTTTACAGAAATTTGATTTACGATCAATGAACTTTGAGTTTAGTACCCTGCATGATTTCATTGTCTAGTTCATCTATGTCAATGGCTGATAGAAACTCAGGGGACAGATTTTTTTTACAGCGATATTACTATATAAATGTCTATTGAAGTATATATAAAAAGATATTTTAAACTAACCTAATACATATGTGATACTCATTCAGTAGTATTCAACACAGCACATGCTGTTCCTAAAATGTATTTTCTAAAATTGCAATGTGGTTCTAAGTCTGTCTGTGAGTTTCCAGTATCTATTGCACAGGTATTAGCTGAATCATTCTCTCATGGACAGACATGCATTAGTGTTTAAGTGCCATATTATTGTAGGAAAAACTGGAAACTAAGGATAATAAACTGACATTTAATAGGACCTATAGATTGCTTAGGAAATATTAAACCACAGAAAGTAGCTGAAGAAGTGCTCCCAGGTGTCTTTTCAGGAGAGCACAGTTCTGCCAGGCAGACAGAAGAACTTTGATCAACAGCCGCCCCGTCAAAGCAGTCCTGGTCTGTCTCCAGAGAACTAAGACAACAGTATACATTGAAAATCTGCCCATTTGTCCAAACAATCACATTGGAATTTCTGTCTCTGTAAAACATAGTTAATTACTCAAATCGTAACTTGGGGATATGAAAGTATAAAAGCTAACAGAGATTTCTGACCCTGACTTGCTCCCTTTTGTCCATTCACCCAGGCATGCAAACTGACTACAAGAATTTTCCCTTGTTAATCTCTAAGTAGTCAAGTGGTTTCTAACTGACCAGGCTTGTTAATTCAGTCACAAAATTACTTCAATCATCCAAAAGCACATCTATCTTCCTCTGTTCATGCCAGTAGCTATTTAGTGACCTTTTAAAAAATATGGTAACTGAAAAAAATGTGGTAACTGTCAGACTTGCAACAAGACATGTCTGTGTCTATTAATATTCACCAGTTAATTCTTCCTATCAAAACAGTCAATAGCACCTGAATCCAATTACCCCTTTTTGTATCACTGTTTAAACTATTGAATTTTTGATACTATAACATATAAATATCATCTGCTTTGCATGATTATTTTCACCTTTTTCCCATGAATGACATCCTCCTAATATGTGCCATCAAAAAATGGCAAAATATACTTAATTATAATTCTTCTAAGATAATGCAATAGGAGATGCACTCACATGTAGAATATACTTCTATTTGCTTCCAATAAGGAAAACAGTAACCCCTGATTTGGAAACACTGAATTGAGAGAAAATTTATGATTTGTTCCATAGCCACATGCTCATATAAACCACAGGATAAAAACCCATCACCACTAAGAAACTGATAAAATTGGCATTGGATTTATTTGTCCAAATTTAAAATCCTATGAATATAGAAAATATGAATTCCTGGGGAGTATTTCCAAAGGCCATTGGACCATAGAATAATGTGAAACTCTAAAGTGTGTCTTCCCACAATACACAAAATTGACCCTCCGTTTCTTTTTATGCCTGTACATCCTTCTATCTTCTGGTGAGTTATGCACCATTTTTGGATAACCCAGTAGTGCAGCTATCAAATACCATGAGATGACCCAACATGATACAGAACCAAACACCAGACAAATTTATCTTGGATCAATTTCTAGGTTACATCCTTGAATTGAATAAATTGTAAAGGAAACCAAATATGTGGAAGTCAGTGTTTTGAGAGGAGAAACGGTCTACTTTATGTTTAAAATATGTATTTTTCTTTTCACATCTGTGCCAAAGACTCTTTAGGCCCTATAAAACCAAAAAATGAAAGTTAAAAGTGTTAAGTTATATCAATGTATAAAATATACTTATATAAGAAAGATAGCACATAGAAAAAATACTAAAATTTGGTCACATGATAATTAAGGTATCTCAGAATTATTAATGACATGTCTAACTCACATAAATATATAGCAGAGACAAAATAATTCAAAACAAATGTGTCATTCTTTTAATCAGGAGTGTTCTGCTCTGGTTTTACTTTTTTATTTGATTATTTTTATATTTCAAATTATAGTAAAATGATAATATATCATATATATACTTCCTCCCATTTCACTCTCAAAACCCTCTATATAACTCACCCCACTCTACTTCACATTCATAGCTGTTGTGCACATTCATTGTTATTTCATTAATGTATATTTTTTTTCATTTTACTAATCATATGGTTTTAACAAGAAATTCAGAGGTCTTAATAGCACGTATCTTTTTTAAGCTTTCCTGTTTTCAAACTACAAATGATACAGATATCTGACCGCATTTCCTCATGAAAAATTACTGGCTGAGATTCAGAATGATGGAGGATGCTGACCGGAATAAAAATATACAGGAATATAGAACACAGTCTTTGTAGGCCTTTAAACCCAGCACTTCAGAGGGTGAAGGCAAATATGGACCAAGGGAACTAGAAAAGCCTGAGTTAAATTATTGTTTCAATGTTTTCAGACTGTTCCAAATGCATCTCAAATATACTACCCTCAGTTCACAGAGCAGAACGGAACATTCCATTATCAAGCATCTGGAAACCACACGGGAAAGAAGACCTGGGCCATTTTTTCTGGAATAAAGCATCATGAAATGACTGTTCACAGAAAAGATCATTTTGTGTTTTACTCAGGCAAAGTAACTCACACAAACTTCACCCATTTCGACCTGACCACCTACGACATGTTACACAGAAACACTGTCTTTGTCTTTCACTTTCTATAAAATAATAATTAGGGAGAAGCTTATAATTTTGGAACTTTGAAAAACTATTCAGATGAAGTAAGATACATAAAATATAGAGCTCAGATCTCCACCAGGGAAGACCTTAAGTGTCACACACTCATAGTAGCTTTCTTCAAATCTATAGTTATTGAATCACCCCCACCATCATATCACAGTACTTTAGATGGCTTATGAAACAACTTAGTTGGACATATTTGCTGCTCTCTTTGGTCATAGGAGTATGCAGAAGAGACACTTGGGACAGTCCGATGAGAATTTGAGGACTACCATCTCAACTAAGAACACGAAGTCCCAGTACAGAGACTCAAATTTTTATTACAGTTATTATACCATCAGGCTACCCAAATTATCACAGTTCATATGATTAGAAAGAATTAATAATTCTTGTCATCTCTTCTTCATCCTCAATTCCCTCAGAACTTACATGACTAAACTGTGGGTCTGTGTGATCATGATGAATTGCTGTAGATATGGCAAACCTTCCTTGATTATTGGCTGGTGAAGGCTCACTCTTGAATCCTGAAGTGAATATAATAGCAAAAACTTCCTGATGCAGAAACAACACTGTAGGAAGAGCAAAGAGGGATATATAGTCCCAATTACACAGACCAAGCTGAAGACCTGGAGGGACAGGCAAACTAATTATTCTTAAACAAAAAACCTTAGAAACTCAATGCACAGAGCTGGTGATTACTCATAGTGGTTCAAAATATTGCAGTCTCTAAGGAATTCCTGCTGTTAATGGAGGAAGCAGAAGAGATGTTATCAATCCATTAAGTATGAGGTCCCAAATTTTTCATTTTCCATTTTATCTCAGTTTGGGCTCACTTTAGTAGTTCCTTTGTTGATGATAATGTTGTTTTTGTTTTGTGTTGTTAAATTCTACTGAATGTGCCATTCTGTGTCTGCAAAAATCTATTTCTTTCATGTGTAGCAATCTGGAGACCAAGATTCAATCTCAAGATATATGCCAGAGATATCTTTACTCTCAGGAAATCCCACTGTTGAGATTGACCTCTCTTCCTCAAAAGGTCTCTTATTGGCTTCTCTGCCCAGCAGTGCCTCCACTAACACCTAAAAGGCCCTCACAGAGGCAGGAAATCTCTATGAGTGCAAGGCCAGCCTCATCTACAAAGTGAGTTCTGTGACAGCCAGGGCTGTTACACGGATAAATTCTATTTCAAAAACACAAAAAGAAAAAGTTAAAAAAATTGTAATGATTTTCTTTCTAAATCAGTTAACAAGCTCTATTTAGAGATGGAAATGATGAGGGAAAGGAGGAAGAAAAGATTAAAATCCTATTTTAATTTGTTTCACTGACCATGGTTACGACAGAAAAGCCTTCACAAATGTTATTCAAAATACTGGTGTGAATTAAAAGACATACTGTTTATTATATAGTATTACATTCAAGTGTACATATAATTTTCAGAGGGGACATTTCCTCTGGTAATATTTGTGATCTCCAATGATCAGGAAATTAGTGGACTAAGACCAGGATCAATACATTAAGAACAAATGCCATTGAATCATCTGTTAAATTCACCATTTTATTTTACTTTTATAAATTTTCCATTTTAAGTACATTTCTTCATCCAAGGTTATTTCTCTAAAAAGAGTAACCATACATTAACAACAAAGTCAGTCAGAGTAAACAGCTGTGGACCCCAAAAAACACCATCAGTGCTTCCCCAGGTTAGGCTCTCATTCTGTCTCATTTTAGAGGGAGGCAAACTCCTTCACAGGAAATCAGCTGGAGACAATTCCACACAGCCACAAATCCCAATGCATAGATTGGAAAATGATATCTTCCCAGTCCTTCACTGTTATAAATCAGAGACCAGAATGTCAGGACAGCAGGTTCAAGAAAGGAGATGACACAAGATTCATCAATTAGGAGATAGTCTTGTGACCATAGTGTGAAGGGGACATGATCAGACCTTGGAGGAAGCATCGTGGGGCTGTGAAGGGTGAGATGCTTGACGTGGGAGAGGAGGAAAGTTACCTGCCTTGTACAGCATGATGTGAGTTCTAAAAAGGAAAGATAGGCCCCTCAGTGGCCCTCAGAAACATCCTACAGAACAAATGTTTATTACTTGTACAGTGTGTCTGGGGGTAGGAAGTCCCTCACTATTTCATTGGTCAGACACAGTGTCCATGTGTCCTAGTGCTTTCTACTGCTGTGATAAATGCCATGATCAAAAGCAACTTGGGTAGGAAACAGTTTATTTGATGTATACATCCCAATCACAGTCCATCATTGAGGGAAGCTGGTGTCAGAACTCAAACAGAAGTGGAAATCATGGAAGAAAGCTACTTACTGGTTTATTTCTAAGCTCTTTTTCAAGTACCTATCTTATACCTCCAAGAACCACCTGCCCAAGGGTAGCAGTGCCTGAAGTGGGCTGTGCCCTCCCACATCAATCATCACTCAAGAAAATGTCACAGAGACATTTGTAATGGAAGTTCTTCCTCAATGGATGTTCCTTCTTCATGTTGACTCTATTTTGGAAAAACTAACCAGCTGCCAAGGGAAGTGGAAGATTCATGTACTGAGTAGGATCATGAATTTATCTTGCTATTTTAAGAGGGGGAACTGGATTGCTCTCGCCTCATCCACTTACCCACCCACCTCAGCCTGAGTACTCAAAGCAGGGTTGTCTTTAGAGAGGACAGACTACAGGAGAGTGTAGCTTGATTTCTGGGAGATAGAGAGGCAGGTAGAGGGGCTCATATCTAACATCCACCATTGATCATTGTCTCAAGCTATCCTCAGGATCAATGGGAGAGAAAATCCAAGTGAAACCTTCAGGTCTAGGATGTCTAAGGATGAGGCATACTGAGGTTTCCCCTTCCACATAATCATGTCTATTCATTTCTTCCTTATTCATGGCCTGTTCAAGGCAGCCTGGTTAACAAGACTGGTTATCTGTCATTTCTAAAACACAATCTCAGCAGACTAGCCACTTTAAATTGGCTTAGGTGCAGCTTTTAGGTGTTGCTTACACTCCTACTGTCAGGGGTTGTTTACTGTGCACCTTTTATCCCTAGAAAAGTTTCATCTCTCCAACTTCAATTTTGTGCATTTCTAAAACTATCCATTCACCATATGTGCAACCTCAATGACCATCATTTTATCATGCAATATTGTGCAGCATCAGTTAGTAATAATGGGTGAGTCATTAACTAGGATTTACATGTACGATTTGTGTGTGGTGTGTATGTGTGTGTGTTTGTGTGTGTGTGTGTGTGTGTGTGTGTGTGTGTGTGTGTGTGTAAATTTATAAAGAATATCAGTGATTAAAATGCTCTGCTAAGTATCTTCCTTAAAGCAGTTTTAATGTCCTTGTTCCGCAGGCTGTAGATGAAGGGATTCAACATAGGTGTGACCACACTGTACATCACTGAGGCCACCACATTGCTTCCTGGAGTATGTGATGGAGAGGAGCTGAAGTACACTCCTAGTCCTGTTCCATAAAACAGGCAAACAACGGACAAATGAGACCCACAGGTGGAGAAGGTTTTGTGCTTCCCACTTGATGATGGTGATGGAATGATGGAGGAAACTATTTTAAAGTAAGAAAAAATTATTCCTGAAATAGGAATTAACCCAAAGAGAGTGCCTATACTGAATCTGACTATGACATTGGTGACAGTATCAAAATGGGCAAGTTTAAGGACTTCAGAAGGGTCACAGAAAAAGTTGGAAATTTCAGTAAAATCCTCACATTTGGAAAAATTTAATATTTCCACATAGTGCAACTGTAATTCCACAAGGCTAAAGAGAAAAGACGCTAGAAGTAAGACTCCACAGCGACTGGGATTCATAATGACCTGGTAATATAGGGGGTGGCAGATGGCCACAAACCGGTCATATGCCATCACAGACAGAAGCATGCTATCCATACATGCAAATATTATGAACATTGACATCTGAGTCAGGCAGCCCACATAGGAGATGACTTGGCAGTGACTTTGGATGTCCACAATCACCCTTGGAACTGTGACAGAGATAAAACAAATATCAACTATGGACAGGTTGGAGAGGAAGAAGTACATGGGTGTGTGGAGATGGGAGTCAGAGCTTACTGTCAGGATGATGAGCAGGTTTCCAAACAGGGCCAAGATATACATGAACAAAAATAGTCCAAAGAGGACAGTCTGGACGTCTGGATCCTCCGAGATTTGAATGAAGTGGAATTCTGGTACACATGTTGAGTTTTGCATGTTTTTATTTCTTGAACATCTTCTGGAAGAAGTCAAAAATGTTGTTAACAATGGTACCAGCATACATGTAGACATTTTTTACAATTTGAGTAAAGAAATTTCAAATATTGATTATTTTCTCAAGCTAATTGTGACTTTATTAATAATTCCTCAGTTGTGGCAAGTACCATACTCTAAATACTGTTTTCTTCTTAGTTCAATTGTTACTTCTTATGAAAGCCATATTGAATTCAGTAATCTAGATGTTGTGAGGCCAGAATTACTGTATACAGCTGGCCTGTAGACACAGTAAAATAAAGCAAATACCTTTAAGACAAAATGGATATTTTGCAGAAGCTTCACTTTAGGAAAGTTGTCAATGAAATCAAATGAAACCTTGAAGCACTTAAGCATACTTATTTTTATTGCAATAGCATGGAGCAGGTTTATCTTACTTGGAATATATCTAACAGTGTGAAGTCATAGTCTCTAAATAAAAATTAATGATTCCTACCCAGTAAAATATTTTCAGGTTCCAGTGTCTTCTATAGGTTTCTTTTTTCTTTGACTTTAAAAAAAATCTCCATTTTTTTTTGTTTTGATATTTTAGTCTTTGTTGAACACTTCCTAGGTTTTTAAAATCTATTAGTATATGTATCCCTTATTTATCTTAGAATATTTCAAATTTTTGTAAATATATCTTAGTTAAATCCACATTATCACAGAACATCTCCGTTCACAACTGTTAAGATGTCCAGTGATGGAAAAAAGAAAATGATATGTCAATAAATACAGTTGAAAATTTATGCTGCAAAGCTAATTTGGGGGAACTTCTCCATAAAATCTCAGTAAAATGTGTGATATAAAAACATGATTTTCCTACGTTTAAGCAATGCCATTTATTTTCTGAAGTGCAGCCAGGCTGACCCAGAGCCCTAATTTAAGACCCTCCTCCTCAGACACTAAAGTGATTTGCATGTGAGTCAGGCCTGGTGCATAGATGTCAATGTTCTTACTTCAGCTACAGAGGAAATTTCAGGGTCACTCTTTGGTCAGAGCACACAGAATTCCTTAAAACATAAAAGGTTTTAAATACAGAAAGTATTAGTGATGTAAACACATGGGCAATGCCCTAATAGCTAAAGTAGATACCACTTGCTTCTCTGCTAGGTCTGTTAGAGGAGATAATGTTATTAAAGATCATTTCAGTTGTGTAGACTAGTGGGTCTCTGAAACAGTTAGTATATTTTCCCATGGCTACTTAAAGTCCCACAAGATGTTGGACTTCACAGGCCAATTTAATGAGAATATGTACATGGAAAATACTAGATTATACTTACTTAAACCTGGGTTAGAAACTACTGCCTTAGAATATTTTTGGTTTTTACAAAATATTCACCTAATATTGCCTAATAATACTTTTCACAAGAAAGTCATCTTACTAAATTATAAGCATTTTTATATTATGTATGTCAGAAGTGATATTTTACAGAAATTTGAATTATGATAAAAGAACTTTGAATTCAGTGGCTCTGCATGATTTCATTGTCTAGTTCATCTATCTCAATGGCTGAGAGGAACTCAGGGTACAGATTTTTCCAGTGATATTTCTATATAAATATGTATTGAAATATGTATAAAGAGACATTTTAAACTAACCTAATACATACTTGATACTCATTCAGTAGTATGTAACACAGCACATGGTATCCCTAAAACATATTTGCTAACACTGAAATGTGGTTTTAAGTCTGTGAGTTTCCCATATCTATTGTACAGGTATTAGCTGAATCATTCTCTCATGGACAGACATGCATTAGTGTTTAAGTGCCATATTTATATAGGAAAAACTGAAAACTGAGAATAATAAATTGGCATTTAAAAGGACCTATGGATGGCTTAGGAAATATTAAACCACAGAAGTAGCTCAAGGAGTGCTCCCAGTTGTCTTTTCAAGAGAGCACATTCTGCCAGGCAGACAGAAGAACCTTGATTAACAGCCGCCTGGTCAAAGCAGTCTTGGTCTGTCCCCAGAGAACTATGACAACAGTATACACTGAAAATCTCCCCATTTGTCCAAACAATCACATTTGGAATTTCTGTCTCTGTAAAACATGGTTAATAACTCCAATCATAACTTGGGGCTATGAAACTAGACAAGCAAACAGGGATTTCCAACCCGGACTGTCTCACTTTTGTCCATTCATCCAGGCATGCACACTGACTAAAAGAATTTTCCCTTGTTAATCTCTAAGTAGTCAAGTGGTTTCTAACTGACCAGGCTTGTTAATTCTGTCACAAAATTACTTCAATCATCCAAAAGTGCATCTAACTTCCTCTGTTCATGTTAGTACCTATTTAGATACCTTTTAAAATTATGGTTAACTGAAAAAAAATGTGGTAACTGTCAGACTTGCAACAAGAGATATCTGTGTCTATTAATATTCATCATTTAATTGCTCCTATAAAGACAGTCAATATCACCTGGATCCTATTACCCCATTTGGTATCCCTGTATAAACTATTGACTTTATGATATTATAACATATAAATATCATCTTCTTTGCATAATGATATCTGCACTTTTCCCATGAATGACTTCCTCCTAATATGTGCCATCAAAAATGGCAAAAATCTACATAATTATAGCTCTTCTAATATAATACAATATAAAGTGCACTCACATGTAGAATACATTTCCGTTTGTTTCCAATAAGGAAGACAGTGGCCTTGGTTGGGAATCAGTGAATTGTGAGAACTCTTATGATTTATTTCATAGCCCATGCTCATACAAACCACAGCATAACAACCCATCTCCATTCAGAAAATGATAAAATTGGCATTGTTTTCATTTGTCCAAATTTAAAGTCCTATGAATATAGAAAATATGAATTTACTAGGGAGTATTTCTACAAGGTATTGGACCATAGAATTATGTGAAACTCTAAAATGGGTCTTCACACAAAACATAAAATTGACCTTCTGTTTCTTTTTATGCCTGTACATCCTTTTATCTTCTGGTGAGAATATGTGTATTTTTTTTTTGGATAACCCAGTAGTGCAGCTATCAAATACCATGAGATGACCCAACAAGTCCATGACACAGAACCAAACACCAGAAAAATTTTCTTGAATCTATTTCTAGGTCGCATTCTTTAATTGAATGAAAATGTAAATTAAACCAAATGTGTGGAAGTCAGTGTTTTGAGTGGAGAAAGGGTCTACTTTATGTTTAAAATATGTATTGTTCATTTAACATCTGTGCCAATTACTCTTTAGGCCCTATGAAACCAAAAAATGAAAGTTAAAAGTGTTAACTTATATCAATGTACAAAATATAAGTAGGAGGACACATAGAAAAAATACTTACTAAAACTGGGTCATATGATAGTTAAGGTGTCTCAGAATTACAAATAACATGTCCTAACTCACATAAATATATAGCAGAGACAAAATAATTCAGAACAAATGCTTCATTCTTTGAATCCAGAGTGTTTTGGTCTGGTGTTACTTTTTTATTTGATTATTTTTATATTTCAAATTATAGTAAAATTTCTTCCTTCCATTTCACTCTTCAAACTCCCTATATAACTCACCCCACTCTACTCCATATTCATAGCTTCTGTGCCCATTCATTGTTATTTCGTGCACATATATATTTTTTTTCATTTTACTAATCATATGGTTTTACCAGAAATTCAGAGGTCTTAACAGCACATATCTTTTTAGGCTCTCATGTTTTCAAGCCACAAATGATGTAGGGATCTGACCTCATTTCCTCATTGAAAACTTACTGGTGAGCCTCAGAATGATGAAGGATGCTGACAGCCTCAAAAGTATCCAGAAAAATAGAGTGCAGTCTTTGTAGACCTGTAAACCCAGCACTTCAGAAAGTGAAGCCAAATATGGACCAAGGGAACTAAAAAAGCCTGAGTTGAATTGTTTCAATGTTTGAGACTGTTCAAAATGCACCTCAAATATACTACCCTCAATTCACACAGCAGAACTAAACATTTCATATAAATCTAGATCTAGAAACTACAAGGGAAAGAAGACATGGGCCTTTTTTTTTCTGGAATACAGCATCATGAAATGACTGTTCACAGAAAAGATCATTTTGTGTTTTACTCACGCAAAGTAACTCACACAAACTTCACCCATTTCGACCTGACCACCTACTACATGTTACACAGAAACACTGTCTTTGTCTTTCACTTTCTATAAAATAATAATTAGGCAGAAGCTTATAATTTTGGAACTTTGAAAAACTATTCAGATGAAGTAAGATACATAAAATGTAGAGCTCAGATCTCCACCAGGGAAGACCTTAAGTGTCACACACTCATAGTAGCTTTCTTCAAATCTATAGTTACTGAATCACCCTCACCATCATATCACAGTACTTTGTATTGCTTATGAAACAACTTAGTTGGACATGTTTGCTGCTCTCTTTGGTCATAGGAGTATGCAGAAAAGACACTGGGAATAGTCTGATGAGAATTTGAGGACTACCATCTCAACTAAGAACATAAGATCCCAGTACAGAGACTTAAATATTTTATTACCGTTATTATACCATCAGGATACCGAAATTATCACAGTTCATATGATTCGAAAGAAATAATAATTCTTGTCATCTTTTCTTCATCCTCAATTCCCTCAGAACTTACATGACTAAACTGTGGGTCTGTGTGGCCATGATGAAAGGCTGTATATATGGCAAACATTCCTTGCTTGTTGGCTGGTGAAGGCTCACTTGAATCCTGAAGTGAATATAATAGCAAGAACTTCCTGATGCAGAAACATCACTGTAGGAAGAGCAAACAGGGATATATAGTCCCGGATGACACAGATCAAGCTGATGATCAGGAGGGACAGGCAAACTAATTATTCTTACAAAACCTTAGAAACTCAATGCACAGAGCTGGTGATTACTCATAGTGGTTCAAAATATTGCAGTCTCTAAGGAATTCCTGCTGTTAATGGAGGAAGCAGAAGAGATGTTATCAATGCATTAAGTATGAGGTCCTAAATTTTTCATTTTCCATTTTATCTCAGTTTGCCCTCTCTTTAGCAGTTCTGTTGTTGTTGATGATGTTGTTGTTGTTTTGTGTTGTTAAATTCTACTGAATGTGCTCTTCTGTGTCTGCAGAAATCTTTTTCTTTCTGGTGTGGCAATCTGAAGACCAAGATTCAGTCTCGAGATATATGCCAGAGAGATCGTTCACTCTCAGGGAATCCCACTGTTGAGTTGACCTCTCTTCCTCAAAACGTCTCTTATTGGCTTCTCTGCCCAGCAGTGCCTCCACTAACACCTAAAAGGCCCTCACAGAGGCAGGAGATCTCTATGAGTTCAGGGCCAGCCTCATCTACAAAGTGAGTTCTGTGACAGGCAGGGCTGTTACACAAAGAAATCCTATTTCAAAAACACAAAAAGAAAAAGCTAAAAAAAAATTGTAATGATATTATTTCCAAATCAGTTAACAAGCTCTATTTGGAGATGAAAATGATGAGGGAAAGGAGGAAGAGAAGATTAAAATCCTATTTTAATTTGTTTCACTGACCATGTTTATGACAGAAAAGCCTTCACAAATGTTATTCAAAATACTGGTGTGAATTAAAAGACATACTGTTTATTATATAGTATTAAATTCAAGTGTACATATAATTTTCAGAGGGCACATTCCCTCTGGTAACATTTGTGATCTCCAATGATCAGGAAATTAGTGGACTAAGACCAGGATCAATACATTAAGAACAAATGCCATTGAATCATCTGTTAAATTCACCATTTTATTTTACTTTTATAAATTTTCCATTTTAAGTACATTTCTTCATCCAAGGCTATCTCTCTAAATAGAGTAACCATACATTAACAACAAAGTCAGTCAGAGTAAACAACTGTGGACTCCAAACAACCCCATCAGTGCATCCCCAGGTTAGGCTCTCACTTGTCTCATTCTGGAGGAAGGCAAACTCCTTCACAGGAAATCAGCTGGAGACAATTCCACACAGCCAAAAATCCCAATGCATTGATTGGAAAATGAAATCTTCCCAGTCCTTCACTGTTATAAATCAGAGACCAGAATGTCAGGGCAGCAGGTTTAAGAAAGGAGCTGAAACAAGTTTGCCCCATTAGCAGATAGTCTTGTGACCATAGTGTGAAGGGGACATGATCAGACCTTGAAGTGGGAGTGCATTCAAAGGACCTCACACCAGAGGAAGCATGGTGGTGCTGTGAAGGTAGAGAGCTTGATGTGGGAGAGGAGGAAAGTTACCTGCCTTGTACAGCATGATGTGAGTTCTAAAAGGGAAAGAGAGGCCCCTCAGTGGCCCTCAGAAACATCCTACAGAACAAATGTTTATTACTTGAATAGTTTGTCTGGGGGTAGGAAGTCCCTCACCATTTCATTGGTCAGACACAGTGTCCATGTGTCCTAGTGCTTTCTACAGCTGTGATAAATGCCATGATCAAAAGCAACTTGGGTAGGAAACAGTTTATTTGATGTATACATCCCAATCACAGTCCATCATTGAGGGAAGCTGGTGTCAGAACTCAAGCAGAAGTGGAAAATGTGGAAGAAAGCTACTTACTGCCTTATTTCTAAGCTCCTTTTCAAGTGCCTTTCTTATAATTCCAAGAACCACCTGCCCAGGGGTAGCACGGCCTGAGGTGGGCTGTGCCCTCCCACATCAATCATCACTCAAGAAAATGACACACAGACACTTGTAATGGAAGTTCTTCCTCAATGGATGCTCCTTCTTCACGTTGACTCGATTTTGGAAAAATTAACCAGCATGCCAATGGAAATGGAAGAGTCAGGTACTGAGTAGGATCATGAATTTATCTTACCATTGTAAGGAGTTGGAATTAGATGGTTTTCCCCCTCTCCATTCACTCACTCCAGCCTAACTACTCCAAGCAGGGTTGTCTTTAGAGAGGACAGACTAAAGGAGACTATGGCTTGATTTCTGGGAGATAAAGGGGCATGTAGAGGGTCTCATATCTAACATCTACCATTGATCATTGTCTCGAGCTATCCTCAGGATCAATGGGAGAGAAAATCCAAGTGAAACCTTCAGGTCTAGGATGTCTAAGGATGAAGCACACTGAGCTTTCCCCATCCACATTAGCATGTCTATTCATAACTTCCTTGTTCATGGCCGATTCAAGGCAGCCTGGTTAACAAGACTGGTTATCTGTCATTTCTAAAACACAATCTCAGCAGACTAGCCACTTTAAATTGGCTTAGGTGCAGCTTTTAGGTGTTGCTTACACTCCTACTGTAAGGGGTTGTTTATTGTGCACCTTTTATCCCTAGAAAAGTTTCATCTCTCCAACTTCAATTTTGTTCATTTCTAAAACTACCCATTCACCATATGTGCAACCTCAATGACCATCATTTTATCATGCAGTATTGTGAAGCATCAGGTAGTAATAATGGGTGAGTCATTAACTAGGATTTACATGTACGATTTGTGTGTGGTGTGTATGTGTGTGTGTGTGTGTGTGTAAATTTATAAAGAATGTCAGTGATTAAAATTCTCTGCTAAGTATCTTCCTTAAAGCAGTTTTAATGTCCTTGTTCTGCAGGCTGTAGATGAAGGGATTCAACATAGG
Source organism: Peromyscus maniculatus bairdii (assembly GCF_049852395.1). Classification (NCBI taxonomy): domain Eukaryota; kingdom Metazoa; phylum Chordata; class Mammalia; order Rodentia; family Cricetidae; genus Peromyscus; species Peromyscus maniculatus. Next base: position 49,738,159 of record NC_134860.1, on the reverse strand, counting down.
TGTGACCACAGTGTACATCACTGAGGCCACCACATTGCTTCCTGGAGTATGTGATGGAGAGGAGCTGAAGTACACTCCTAGTCCTGTTCCATAAAACAGGCAAACAATGGACAAGTGAGACCCACGGGTGGAGAAGGTTTTGTGCTTCCCACTTGATGATGGTGATCTTATGATGGAGGAAACTATTTTAAAGTAAGAAAAAATTATTCCTGAAATAGGAATTAACCCGAAGAGAGTGCCTATACTGAATCTGACTATGACATTGGTGACAGTATCAAAATGGGCAAGTTTAAGGACTTCAGAAGGGTCACAGAAAAAGTTGGAAATTTCAGTAAAATCCTCACATTTGGAAAAATTGAATATTGCTACATAGTGCAACTGTAATTCCACAAGGCTAAAGAGAAAAGACACTAGAAGTAAGACTCCACAGCGACTGGGATTCATAATGACCTGGTAATATAGGGGGTGGCAGATGGCCACAAACCGGTCATATGCCATCACAGACAGAAGCATGCTATCCATACATGCAAATATTATGAAAAGTGACATCTGAGTCAGGCAGTCCACATAGGAGATGGCTTGGCAGTGACTTTGGATGTCCACAATCACCCTTGGAACTGTGACAGAGATAAAACAAATATCAACTATGGACAGGTTGGAGAGGAAGAAGTACATGGGTGTGTGGAGATGGGAGTCAGAGCTTACTGTCAGGATGATGAGCAGGTTTCCAAACAGGGCCAAGATATACATGAACAAAAATAGTCCAAAGAGGACAGTCTGTCGGTCTGGATCCTCAGAGAGTTGAATGAAGTGGAATTCTGGTACACATGTTGAGTTTTGCATGTTTTTATTTCTTGAACATCTTCTGGAGGAAACCAAAAATGTTTTTAACAATGGTACCAGCATGCATATAGGCATTTTTTTACAATTTGAGTAAAGTAATTTCAAATATTGATTATTTTCTCAAGCTAATTGTGACTTTATTAATAATTCCTCAGTTGTGGCAAATACCATACTCTAAATACTGTTTTCTTCTTAGTTCAATTGTTACTTCTTATGAAAACCATATTGAATTCAGTAATCTAGATGTTGTGAGGCCAGAATTACTGTATACAGCTGGCCTGTAGACACAGTAAAATAAAGCAAATACCTTTAAGACAAAATGGATATTTTGCAGAAGCTTCACTTTAGGAAAATTGTCAATGAAATCAAATGAAACCTTGAAGCACTTAAGCATACTTCTTTTTATTGCAATAGCATGGAGCAGGTTTATCTTACTTGGAATATATCTAACAATGTGAAGTCATAGTCTCTAAATAAAAATTAATGATTCCTACCCAGTAAAATATTTTCAGGTTCCAGTGTCTTCTATAGGTTTCTTTTTTCTTTGACTTTAAAAAAAAAAATTCTTCATTTTTTTTTTGTTTTGGTATTTTAGTCTTTGTTGAACACTTCTTAGGTTTTTAAAATTTATTAGTATATGTATCCCTTATTTATCTTAGAATATTTCCAATTTTTGTAAATATATCTTAGCTAAATCCACATTATCACAGAACAACTCCATTCACAACTGTTAAGATGTCCAGTGATGGAAAAAAGAAAATGATATGTCAATAAATACAGTTGAAAATTTATGCTGCCAAGTTAATTTGGGGGGAACATCTCCATAAAATCTCAGTAAAATATGTGGTATAAAAACATGATTTTTCTACGTTTAAGCAATGCCATTTATTTTCTGAAGTGCAGCCAGGCTGACCCAGAGCCCTAATTTAAGTCCCTCCTCCTCAGACACTAAAGTGATTTGCATGTGAGTCAGGCCTGGTGCATAGATGTCAATGTTCTTACCTCAGCTACAGAGGAAATTTCAGGTTCACTCTTTGGTCAGAGCACACAGAATTTCTTAAAACATAAAAGGTTTGAGCCGGGCGGTGGTGGCGCACGCCTTTAATCCCAGCACTCGGGAGGCAGAGGCAGGCGGAGCTCTGTGAGTTCAAGGCCAGCCTGGGCTACCAAGTGAGTTCCAGGAAAAGGCGCAAGGCTACACAGTGAAACCCTGTCTCAAAAAACCAAAAAAAAAATAAGGTTTAAAATACAGATAATATTAGTGATGTAAACACATGGGCAATGCCCTAATAGCTAAAGTAGATACCACTTGCTTCTCTGCTAGGTCTGTTAGAGGAGATAATGTTATTAAAGATCATTTCAGTTGTGTAGACTAATGGGTCTGCGAACAGTTAGTGTATTTTCCCATGGCCACTAAAGTACCACAAGATGTTGGATTTCACAGGCCAGTTTAATGAGAATATGTACATGGAAAATACTAGATTATACTTACTTAAACCTGGGTTAGAAATTACTGCCTTAGAATATTTTTGGTGTTTACAAAATATTCACCTAATATTGTCTAATAATACTTTTCACAAGAAAGTCATCTTACTAAATTATAAGCATTTTTATATTATGTATGTCAGAAGTGATATTTTACAGAAATTTGAATTATGATAAAAAGAACTTTGAGTTCAGTGGCTCTGCATGATTTCATTGTCTAGTTCATCTATCTCAATGACTGAGAAGAACTCAGGGTACAGATTTTTCCAGTGATATTTCTATATAAATATCTATTGAAATATGTATAAAGAAACATTTTAAACTAACCTAATACATACTTGATGCTCATTCAGTAGTATGTAACACAGCACATGCTATCCCTAAAACATATTTGCTAACAATGAAATGTGGTTCTAAGTCTGTAAGTTTCCTATATCTATTGTACAGGTATTAGCTGAATCATTCTCTCATGGACAGACATGCATTAGTGTTTAAGTGCCATATTTATATAGGAAAAACTGAAAACTGAGAATAATAAATTGGCATTTAAAAGGACCTATGGATGGCTTAGGAAATATTAAACCACAGAAAGTAGCTCAAGGAGTGCTCCCAGGTGTCTTTTCAAGAGAGCACATTCTGCCAGGCAGACAGAAGAACCTTGATTAACAGCTGCCGGATCAAAGCAGTCTTGGTCTGTCCGCAGAGAACTATGACAACAGTATACATTGAAAATCTCCCCATTTGTCCAAACAATCACATTTGGAATTTCTGTCTCTGTAAAACATGGTTAATTACTCAAATCGTAACTTGGGGCTGTGAAACTAGACAAGCAAACAGGGATTTCCGACCCTGACTGTCTCACTTTTGTCCATTCATCCAGGCATGCACACTGACTAAAAGAATTTTCCCTTGTTAATCTCTAAGTAGTCAAGTGGTTTCTAACTGACCAGGCTTGTTAATTCTGTCACAAAATTACTTCAATCATCCAAAAGTGCATCTATCTTCCTCTGTTCATGTCAGTAGCTATTTAGATACCTTTTAAAAATATGGTTAACTGGGGAAAAAATGTGGTAACTGTCAGACTTACAACAAGAGTTTTTACTAATATTCATCATTTAATTGCTCCTATAAAGACAGTCAATATCACCTGGATCCTATTACCCCATTTGGTATCCCAGTATAAACTATTGACTTTATGATATTATAACATATAAATATCATCTTCTTTGCATGATGATATCTGCACTTTTCCCATGAATGACTTCCTCCTAATATGTGCTATCAAAAATGGCAAAAATCTACATAATTATAGCTCTTCTAAAATAATACAATATAAAATACACTCACATGTAGAATACATTTCCATTTGTTTCCAATAAGGAAGACAGTGGCCTTGGTTGGGAATCAGTGAATTGTGAGAACTCTTATGATTTATTTCATAGCCCATGCTCATACAAACCACAGCATAACAACCCATCTCCATTCAGAAAATGATAAAATTGTCATTGTGTTCATTTGTCCAAATTTAAAGTCCTATGAATATAGAAAATATGAATTTACTAGGGAGTATTTCCACAAGGTATTGGACCATAGAATTATGTGAAACTCTAAAATGGGTCTTCACACAAAACATAAAATTGACCTTCTGTTTCTTTTTATGCCTGTACATCCTTTTATCTTCTGGTGAGAATATGTGTATATTTTTTGATAACCCAGTAGTGCAGCTATCAAATACCATGAGATGACCCAACAAGTCCATGACACAGAACCAAACACCAGAAAAATTGTCTTGAATCTATTTCTAGGTCACATTCTTTAATTGAATGAAAATGTAAATTAAACCAAATGTGTGGAAGTCAGTGTTTTGAGTGGAGAAAGGGTCTACTTTATGTTTAAAATATGTATTGTTCATTTAACATCTGTGCCAATTACTCTTTAGGCCCTATGAAACCAAAAAATGAAAGTTAAAAGTATTAACTTATATCAATGTACAAAATATAAGTAGGAGGACACATAGAAAAAATAGTTACTAAAACTTGGTCATATGACAGTTAAGGTGTCTCAGAATTACTAATAACATGTCCTAGCTCACATAAATATATAGCAGAGACAAAATAATTCAGAACAAATGTTTCATTCTTTGAATCCAGAGTGTTTTGGTCTGGTGTTACTTTTTTATTTGATTATTTTTATATTTCAAATTATAGTAAAATTTCTTCCTTCCATTTCACTCTTCAAACTCCCTATATAAATCACCCCACTCTACTCCATATTCATAGCTTCTGTGCCCATTCATTTTTATTTCGTGCATGTATATATATTTTTTCATTTTACTAATCATATGGTTTTACCAGAAATTCAGAGGTCTTAAAAGCACATATGTTTTTAGGCTCTCATGTTTTCAAAACACAAATGATATAGGGATCTGACCGCATTTCCTCATTGAAAACTTACTGGTGAGCCTCAGAATGATGAAGGATGCTGACAGCCTCAAAAGTATCCAGAAAAATAGAGTGCAGTCTTTGTAGATCTGTAAACCCAGCACTTCTGAAGGTGAAGCCAAATATGGACCAAGGGAACTAAAAAAGATGAGTTGAATTGATTCAATGTTTGAGACTGTTCCAAATGCACCTCAAATATACTACCCTCAATTAACACAGCAGAACTAAACATTTCATTATAAAAGATCTAGAAACCACAAGGGAAAGAAGACATGGGCCTTTTTTTTCTGGAATAAAGCATCATGAAATGACTGTTCACAGAAAAGATCATTTTGTGTTTTACTCAGGCAAAGTAAATCACACAAACTTCACCCATTTAACCTGACCACCTACTACATGTTACACAGAAACACTGTCTTTGTCTTTCACTTTCTATAAAATAATAATTAGGCAGAAGCTTATAATTTTGGAACTTTGAAAAACTATTCAGTTGAAGTAAGGTACATAAAATATAGAGCTCAGATCTCCACCAGGGAAGACCTTAAGTGTCACACACTCATAGTAGCTTTCTTCAAATCTATAGTTACTGAATCACCCTTACCATCATGTCACAGTACTTTAGATTGCTTATGAAACAACTTAGTTGGACATGTTTGCTGCTCTCTTTGGTCATAGGAGTATGCAGAAGAGACACTGGGGACAGTCTGATGAGAATTTGAGGACTACCATCTCAACTAAGAACATAAGATCCCAATACAGAGACTTAAATATTTTATTACTGTTATTATACCATCAGGCTACCCAAATTATCACAGTTCATATGATTAGAAAGAAATAATAATTCTTGTCATCTCTTCTTCATCCTCAATTCCCTCAGAACTTACATGACTAAACTGTGGGTCTGTGTGGCCATGATGAAAGGCTGTGGATATGACAAACATCCCTTTCTTGTTGGCTGGTAAAGACTCACTCTTGAATCCTGAAGTAAATACAATAGCAAGAGCTTCCTGATGCAGAAAGAACACTGTAGGAAGAGCAAACAGGGATATATAGTCCCAGATTACACAGATCAAGCTGATGACCTGGAGGAACAGGCTAACTAATTATTCTTACATAACTTTAGAAACTCAATGCACAGAGCTGGTGATTACTCATACTGGTCCATAATATTGCCATCTCTAAGGAATTCCTGTTGTTAAAGAAGGAAGCAGAAGAGATGTTGACTGTTCTCAAGAGGTTAGGTATGAGGCTTTTTGTCTGATGTCCTAAATTTTTCAATTCCATTTTTATTTCAGTTTGGGCTCTCTAGTAATTCCTTTTCGTTATTATTAAACTCTACTGAATGCTCTCTTCCATGTCTGCAGAAACCTGTTTCTTTTCTGTGTGGAAATCCAAAGGTTAGAAATTGACCTGTGTATTTTTAAGATTCATGCCAGAGATCTTTGACTCTCTGGGAATCCCACTGTTGAGGTTAACCTGTGCAACTCAAAAGGTCTCTTCCAAGCTTCTGTGCCCAACAGTGCCTCCACTGACATCTGTCAGGCCCTAGAACTCCGTGACAATTATAAGAAGTGCTACTGGGTAAGAGGGTCTCAAAGGCTGTTGAGCACATCAATTAAACTATTGCATCTGATCTGGGTAGCAAGAAACTCAATGCTGTAGAACAAGAGAAGATAGACAAACTGATGGTCAAAATGGATGGTACTGAAAAGGAATCTAAATTTGGTACAAATGTCTGAAAAGCTGCTGCCATGGAAAAGGGGGTGTCCCTGTACCTTCACATCGCTGACTTGGATGGCAATCCTAAAGTCATCCTGCTGGTCCCAGTTTTCAATGTGATCAGCTGTGGTTCTCATGCCAGCAACAAGCTAGCCATGCAAGAGTTCATGATCCTGCCTTGGGGGCATCCAGTTTCCAGGAAGCCAGGCGCCTTGGAGCAGAGGTTTATCACAACCTGAAGAATGTCATCAAGAAGAAATGCAGGATGGATGCCACCAATGTGAGTAATGAGGACAGGTTTGTGCCTAACATCCTGGAGTACAAAAAACCGTTGGAGCTGCTGACGGCTGCAATTGAGGAAGCCACAATTAAGAAGTCCGGCTACACTGACCAGGGTGTCATCGGCTTGGACCTGGCTGCCTCTGAGTTCTTCAGATCTGGCAAACGGTTGACCTGTATGAGTCTTTCATCCGGGAGTATCCAATGGTGTCCATTGAAAACCCCTTTGACTAGAACTACTGGGAAGCTCAGCAGAGGCTCAGCAGAAGCTCGACTAATGCAGGCATCCAGGTGGTTGGGAATGATCTCATGGTAACCTACCCTAAATGGATTGTCAAGTCTGAGGCAGAGGAGTCCTGCAACTGCCTCCTGCTCAAAGTGAACCAGCTCGGTCTCTGGGACCAAGTCTCTGCAAGAGTGTTAGCTGGAATGTCATGGAGTCCCAGCGCTCTGGAGACACTGAGGATACTGTCATCACTGACCAGGGGGTGGTGTTCTGCATGAAACAGATCAAGACTAGTGCCCCTTACCGATCTGAGCACACAGACAAGTACAATCAGTTCCTTAGAATCAAGAAAGAGATCGGCAGTGAATCTGAGTTTGCTGGCAGGTCCTTCAGGAGTCCCGTGGCCAAGTTAAGCGTGGACTGGAGATCCCTGGAGCCACCAGTTGCTTAGATCCTGTCCCTCGTATCATGGAGACAGCTCAAGGACGGCCAGTGCTTGGCCCTCCCCACATAACTTCCTTAGATGTTCCAAAGCAGATCAGACCACCTGTATCCCTGCTGGAAAACCCAGCTCTGTAATAAAGTGATTGCTCCAAATCATTGTTTCTGTCACCTCACTTCCCAGCTAGTGTCTGGAGCCATCATAACTCTAGGGTGACCACAATCAAGACACCCCAGTGGTTCTACATGCAAAATAAAAAGGTGACCCCAAAACTACATTAATAAATTAATGGATAAAATTTACTTTCATACCTTGATTTTTTTATTATTACATTCTACTGTTAATGTTTTCACAGACTTCAATATTCATTCTTTTTTTAAAGGTGTATTTATTATGTATACAGTGTTCTGTCTGCACATATGCCTATACGCCAGAAGAGGACACCAGATCTCATGGTGGTTGTGAGCCACCATGTGGTTGCTGGGAATTGAACTCAGGACCTCTGGAAGTGCAGCCAGTGCTCTTAACCTCCGAGCCATCTCTCCAGCCCCCAATATTCATTCTTTATTCCTATTCTCTGTAAGATCCTTGAACATATTCACATTTGCTACGTTTGAAGAACTTGCATTGTGCTTCAGCTATATTGTATTCCTCAAAGCTGGTGGAAGCTTGTCTGGGATGTTCACATTTGTGTCTTTGCACTGGGGTCTAAGCATCTGGAGCTATGATGTGGGAAGGGTTTCTTGGTTTTGGTATCTGCTTGTCTTTGGTAGATGGGTGTTCCTTTCTTTTGGTTGCTGTTCCCCTCTCTGGATCCTAGGCAAGTGTGGTGTCTCTGAGGTCTCTGGTAAAGAATACTTACGTGGGTAGGTCACTGGCAAAAATGAATGGAGATGGACTAAGAGGAAAGGCTCAGAAGACTGTGGGGAAAAGCTAGGGGGATGTGTCTGCACCAGGAGGGAGAGTCTCCAGGGAATGTAGGTGTGGCAGTGGGAGGGGTTCCTGCAAAGAGGCTGTGGGAGGATAGATAATAAGTCTGGAGAGACAGAGGGGGGAGAAAGGGCAAGGCAAACCCTGGTTCTGCACCAAACTGTGAAGTCACCAGTGAATGGAGTTTGATTTGGAGGAGGGGCTTCTGCCAAGAGGCTGCTGCAGGTCTAGGAGTCAAGTGTGGAGAAGGAATAATGAAGGCCAGGAAGAACAGTGAGGACTGCCTAGCTGAGTCCCAGACCAGTTTGGCCACAGGAGTCCCTGGTAGAAAGTGTTTGTGGGACTTGATGGCCCTCCAGAAGGAATGAAGGTGGGGTGGGAGAGAACGCCTGAGAGGGTCAGCAGGGAAGACCTAGCTGTGTCTGCAGCAAGGAGCAGAGTCCCTGGGAGGTAGGGTGAGAGGAAGAGCTCCTGTAAGCAGGCTGCAACAGGACTGTGAGACTGGGAACATGGAAATGGTGGACAGGAAGGACAGGGAAAATTGCCCACCTGAGTCCCAGCCCTGTGTAATCACTGGAGACCACTGGCAGAAAGTGTTTGTGGGGATCAGAGCTGGCACAAAGGAATGGAGATGGGCTAGAAGGAAGGCTGGGGGAGTTGGCAGGAAAGAGCTAAGCTGGTTGGTTCCACACCAAGAGCCAGGGTCCCCGGGGCTGTGCATCTTCATAGAAATACTTATTTGGTCTTTCGTTCTTAAGAATGTTGAGGAGGTGGCGCCAGAGGATTAATCCTAGGGTCTTACAGATGCTAAGCAAGCACTAACACAAAACTACATCCCCAGTCTTTTCTACTTTTACCACTTATTTTGAGACAGTCTCACTAAGTTGCCCTGCCTGAAGGACACAGTAAATAAGACAAAATGACAGCCTACAGATTGGGAAAAGATTTTCACCAAACCCACATCTGATAGAGAACTGATCTCCAACATACATAAAGAACTCATGAAACTAGACATCAAAATAACAAACAATCCAATTTAAAAATGGGCTATAGAGCTAAACAGAGAATTCTCAAAGAATTTCAAATGACCAAAAGACATTTAAGGAATTGCTCGGCATCCTTAATTATCAGAGAGACGCAAATCAAAACAACTCTGAGATACCATCTTACATCTATCAGAATGACTAAGATCAAAAACACTAATAACAGCTTATGTTGGAGAGGATGTGGAGCAAAGGGAACACTCCTCCACTGCTGGTGTGAGTGCAAACTTGTACAGCCACTTTGGAAATCAGTATGGTGATTTCTCAGAAAATTGGGAATCAATCTACCTCAAGACCCAGCTATACCACTCTTGGGTATATACCCAAGGAATTCTTAGTCGTACCACAAGGACACATGTTCAACTATGTTCATAGCAGCATTATTTGTAATAGCCAGAACCTGGAAACAACCTAGATGCCCCTCAATGATGAATGGATGAAGAAACTGTGGTACATATATACAATGGAGTACTACTTAGCAGAGAAAAACAATGACATCATGAAATTTGCAGTCAAATGGATGGAACTAGAAAATATCATGAGTGAGGTAATGCAGACTCAGAAGGACAAACATGGTATGTACCCACTCATAAGTGGATATTAGATATAAAGCAAAGGGTAATCTGCTGTGGGATGGTCTGTATATCAAATTACTCTGATTGGTCAATAAATAAAACACTGATTGGCCAGTGGCTATGCAGGAGGTATAGGCAGGACTAACAGAAAAGAAAGAACAGGAAGGCAGAAGGTCACTGCCAGCCCCCTCCATGACAAGCAGCATGTGAAGACCCCAGTAAGCCACGAGCCTCGTGGCAAGGTATAGATTTATGGAAATGGATTAATTTAAGATATAAGAACAGTTATCAAGAAGCCTGCCACGGCCATACAGTTTCTAAGCAATAAAAGTCTTTGTGTTTACTTGGTTGGGTCTGAGTGGCTGTGGGACTGGCAGGGATTTGTCCTGACTGTGGACAAGGCAGGAAAACTCTAGCTACAGTAATCAGGCAATAACCCACAACTCCAGAGAAGCTAACTAACAGGGAAGAACCAAAGAGGGATGCATGGACTGCTCTGAGAAGGGGAAATAGATGAGATCTCCATGAGTAAACTGACAATGGAGGGTAAGGGATAGGGGATGAGAACATAAGGGAATGGGGTGGTCAAGCTGGAACAGGGATGGAGTGGGAAATCAATAAAAGAGATACGATGATAGAGAGATATCATGGGGATAGAGAAAAACCCAGTGCTAGGGAAGTTGCAGGAATCCCCAAGGATGACACCAGCCTAGACTACTAGCAATAGTGGAGAGGGTACCTGAACTGAACTGACTTGCCCCAGATTTCAGAGCAGTGAATAATACCCTGTCATCACAGAGCTTTTCTTCAATGACTGATGATGGAAGCAGATGCAGAGTTCAGGGCCAGCCTCATCTACAAAGTGAGTTCTGTGATAGCCAGGGCTGTTACACAAAGAAATCCTATTTCAAAAACACAAAAAGAAAAAGTTAAAAAAATTGTAATGATTTTATTTCTAAATCAGTTAACAAGCACTATTTGGAGATGAAAATGATGAGGGGAAGAAGAAAGAGAAGATTAAAATCCTATTTTAATTTGTTTCACTGACCATGGTTATGACAGAAAAGCCTTCACAAATGTTATTCAAAATACTGGTGTGAATTAAAAGACATACTGTTTATTATATAGTATTACATTCAAGTGTACATATAATTTTCAGAGGGCACATTCCCTCTGGTAACATTTGTGATCTCCAATGATCAGGAAATTAGTGCACTAAGACCAGGATCAATACATTAAAAACAAATGCCATTGAATCATCTGTTAAATTCACAATTTTATTTTACTTTTATAAATTTTCCATTTTAAGTACACTTCTTCATCCAAGGCTATCTCTCTAAATAGAGTAACCATACATTAACAACAAAGTCAGTCAGAGTAAACAACTGTGGACTCCAAACCACCCCATGAGTGCATCCACGTGTTAGGCTCTCACTCTGTCTCATTCTGGAGGAAGGCAAACTCCTTCACAGGAAAGCAACTGGAGACAATTCCACACTCCACAAATCCCAATGCATTGATTGGAAAATGATATCGTCCCAGTCCTTCACTGTTATAAATCAGAGACCAGGATGTCAGGGCAGCAGGTTCAAGAAAGGAGCTGAAACAAGTTTGCCCCATTAGGAGATAGTCTTGTGACCATAGTGTGAAGGGGACATGATCAGACCTTAAAGTGAGAGTGCATTCAAAGGACCTCACACCAGAGGAAGCATGGTGGGACTGTGAAGGTAGAGAGCTTGATGTGGGAGAGGAGGAAAGTTACCTGCCTTGTACAGCATGATGTGAGTTCTAAAAGGGAAAGATAGGCCCCTCAGTGGCCCTCCAAAACATCCTACAGAACAAATGTTTATTACTTGAATAGTTTGTCTGGGGGTAGGAAGTCCCTCACCATTTCCTTGGTCAGACACAGTGTCCATGTGTCCTAGTGCTTTCTACTGCTGTGATAAATGCCATGACCAAAAGCAACTTGGGTAGGAAACAGTTTATTTGATGTGTACATCCCAATCACTGTCCACCATTGAGGGAAGCTGGTGTCAGAACTCAAACAGAAGTGGAGACCATAGAGGAAAGCTACTTACTGCCTTGTTTCTAAGCTCTTTTTCAAGTACCTTTCTTATACCTCCAAGAGCCACCTGCCCAAGGGTAGTGGTGCCTGAAGTGGGCTGTTCCCTCCCACATAAATCATCACTCAAGAAAATGTCACACAGACAAGATTATAGACAATTCTAATGGGAGCTTTAACTCAATGGATATTCCTTCTTCAAACTGATTCTATTTGGGAAAAACTAACCAGCATGCCAAGGGAAATGGAAGATTCAGGTACTGAGTAGGATCATGAATTTATCTTGCTATTGTTAGAGAGGGAACTGGATTGCTCTCGCCTCATCCACCTACCCACCCATCCCAGCCTGAGTACTCAAAGCAGGGTTGTCTTTATAGAGGACAGACTACAGGAGAGGGTAGCTTGATTTCTGGGAGATAGAGGGGCATGTAGATGGTCTCATATCTAACATCCACCATTGATCATTGTCTGAAGCTATCCTCAGGATCAATGGGAGAGAAAATCCAAGTGAAACCTTCAGGTCTAGGATGTCTAAGGATGAGGCATACGGAGCTTTCCACTTCCACATAATCATGTCTATTCATTTCTTCCTTATTCATGGCCTGTTCAAGTCAGCCTGCTTGACAAGACTGGTTATCTGTCATTTCTAAAACACAATCTCAGCAGACTAGCCACTTTAAATTGGCTTATGAGCAACATTTAGGTGTTGCACTCATTCATACGGTAAGATGTTGTTCAATAATGTGCACCATTCATCTCTAGAAAAGTTTCATCTCTCCAGCTTCAATTTTTGTGCATTTCTAAAATACCCATCCACCATAATACAACCTCAATGACCACCACTTTATCATGCAATATTGTGAAGTATCATTTAGTAATAATGCATGAGTCAATAACTTGGATTTACATGTACAGTTTGTGCATGTATGTGCCTGTGTGTGTGTGTGTATGTGTGTGTGTGTGTGTGTGTGTGTGTGTGTGTGTGTGTGTAAATTTATAAAGAATGTCAGTGATTATAATGCTCTGCTAAGAATCTTCCTTAAGGCAGTTTTAATGTCCTTGTTCCGCAGGCTGTAGATGAAGGGATTCAACATAGGTGTGACCACAGTGTACATCACTGAGGCCACTGCATTGCTTCTTGGATTATGTGACCAAGAGGAGCTCAAGTACACTCCTAGTCCTGTTCCATAAAACAGGCAAACAATGGACAAATGAGACCCACAGGTGGAGAAGGTTTTGCGCTTCCCACTTGATGATGGTGATCTTATGATGGAGGAAACTATTTTAAAGTAAGAGAAAACAATTCCTGAAATAGGAATTAATGCAAAGAGAGTGCCTATACTGAATTTCACTATGGTATTGGTGACAGTATCAAAATGGGCAAGTTTAAGGACTTCAGAAGGGTCACAGAAGAAGTTGTAAATTTCAATAAAATCCTCACATTTGGAAAAATTGAAGATTGCTACATAGTGCCACTGCAAATCTGCAAAGCTAAGGAGAAAAGACCCTAGAAGCAACACCCCACAGCGAGTTGGATTCATAATGACCTGGTAGTACAGAGGATGGCAGATGGCCACAAACCGGTCATATGCCATCACAGCCAGAAGCATGTCATCCATACATCCAAATATTATAAACAGTGACATCTGTGTCAGGCAGCCCACATAGGAGATGACTTGGCAGTGATTTTGGAAGTCCACAATCACCCTTGGAACAGTGGTGGAGATGAAACAAATATCAACTATGGACAGGTTGGAGAGGAAGAAGTACATGGGTGTGTGGAGATGGGAGTCAGAGCTTACTGTCAGGATGATGAGCAGGTTTCCAAACAGGGCCAAGATATACATAGACAACAAAAGGCCTAAGAGGACAGTCTGGTCGTCTGGATCCTCTGAGAGTTGAATGAAATGGAATTCTGGTACACATGTTGAGTTTCTCATGTTTTTATTTCTTGAACATCTTCTGGAAGAAGCCAAAAATGTTGTTAACAATGGTACCAGCATGCATATAGACATTTTTCATAATTTGAGTAAAGTAAGTTCAAATAGTATTTTCTCAAGCCTATTGTGACTTCATTCATAATTCCTCAGTTGTGGTAAATGCGATTTAGCAAATAGTTTTGTGTTCTTGGCTCATGTGTTGTTACCTATTATGAGAACCTTATTGAATACAGTAATCTTGATGTGAAGCTAGAATCACTGTAAACAGCTGGCCTGTAGCACAGTAAAATGAAGCAAATACCTTTAAGACAAAATGGATATTTTGCAGAAGCTTCACTTTAAGAAAACTGTCAATTAAATCAACTAAAAACTTGAAGCACTTAAACATACTGCTTTTTATTGCAATAACATGGAGCAGGTTTATTTTTCTTAGTATATATCTGACAGTGTAAAGTCCTAGTATATAAGTAAAAATTAACAATTCCTACCCAGAAAATTATTTTCAGGTTCCAGTGTCTTCTATAGGTTTCTTTTTTTGTTTTTGTTTTTTGTTTTTTTGCTTTACTTAAAAAGAATATTCTTCATTTTTTTGTTTTGAGATGGAAGTCTTCCTTTCAAAATTAGATCTTTAAAACCTATTAGTACTTGAGTCCCTTATTTTTCTTAGTATATTTCAAATTTTTGTAAATATATCTTAGTTAAATCCATATTATCAAAGAACATCTCTGTCCACAACTGCTAAGATATCCAGTGATATGAAAAAAATGTCAGTAAATATAGTTGAAATTTTATCCTGCAAAACTAATTTGCCGGGAACATCCACATAATCTCAGTAAAATGTCTGGTAGAAAAACATGGTTTTCCTGTGTTTAAGCAAAGCCATTGATTTTCTGAAGTGCAATCAGAGTGAAGTGATTTACACTTTACTTTAGAGTAAAGTGATTTGCATGTGAGTCAGGCCTGGTGCATAGGTGTCAATGTTCTTACTTCAGCTACAGAGGAAATTTCAGGTTCACTCTTTGGTCAGAGCACATGCTTAAAACATAAAAGGTTTTAAATACAGAAAGTATTAGTGATGTAAACACATGCGCAATGCCCTAATGGCTAAAGTAGATACCACTTGCTTCTCTACTAGGTCTGTTAGAGGAGATAATGGTATTAAAGATCATTTAAGTTGTGTAGACTAGTGGGTCTCTGAAACAGTTAACAGTGTATTTTTTCCATGGCTACTTAAAGTATCACAAGATCTTGGACTTCACAGGCTAATTTAATCAGAATATGTACATGGGAAATACTAGATCATACTTATTTAAACCTGGATAAGAGACCACTGCCTTAGATTATTTCCTGGCATTTATGAAATATTCAATTAATACTTTATAAGCAACAATACTTTTAACAAGAAACCCGCCATTACTAAATTATAAGCATTTTTTATATTATGTATGTTAGATGTGATATTTTACAGAAATTTGAATTATGATAAAAGAACTTTGAGTTCAGTGGCTTTGCATGATTTCATTGTCTAGTTCATCTATGTCAATGGCTGATAGAAACTCAGGGGAAGATTTTTTACAGCGCTATTACTATATAAATATCTATTCAAGTATATATAAAAGACATTTTAAACTAACATAATACATATGTGATACTCATTCAGGAGTATGCAACACAGCACATGCTGTTCCTAAAACGTATTTGCTAACATTGAAATGTGGTTCTAAGTCTGTCTGTGAGTTTCCCGTATCTATTGCACAGGTATTAGCTGAATCATTCTCTCACGGACAGATATGCATTAGTGTTTAAGTGCCTTATTATTATAGGAAAAACGGGAAACTCAGAATAATAAATTGACATTTAATAGGACCTATGGATGGCTTAGGAAATATTAAACCACAGAAAGTAGCTGAAGGATTGCTCCCAGTTGTCTTTTCAGGAGAGCACAGTTCTGCCAGGCAGACAGGAGAACTTTGATCAACAGCCGCCCAGTCAAGCAATCCTGGTCTGTCCCCAGAGAACTATGACAACAATATACATGAAAATCTCCCCATTTGTCCAAACAATCACATTAGAGTTTCTGTCTCTGTAAAACATAGTTAATTACTCAAATCGTAACTTGGGGATATGAAACTACACAAGCAAACAGGGATTTCTGACCCTGACTGGCTCCCTTTTGTCCATTCACCTAGGGATGCACACTGACTAAAAGAATTTTCCCTTGTTAATCTCTAAGTAGTCAAGTGGTTTCTGACTGACCAGGCTTGTTAATTCTGTCACAAAATTACTTCAGTCATCCAAAAGCGCATCTATCTTCCTCTGTTCATGCCAGTAGCTATTTAGTTACCTTTTATAAAATATGGTAACTGAAAAAAATGTGGTAACTGTCAGACTTGCAACAAGAGATGTCTGTGTCTATTAATATTCACCAGTTAATTTTTCCTATCAAAACAGTCAATAGCACCTGAATTCTATTACCCCTTTTTGTATCACTGTTTCAACTATTGACTTTTTGATACTATAACATATAAATATCATCTGCTTTGCATGATTATTTTTGCCTTTTTCCCATGAATGACATCCTCCTAATATGTGCCATCAAAAATGACAAAATATACTTAATTATAATTCTTCTAAGATAATGCAATAGGAGATGCACTCACATGTAGAATATACTTCTATTTGTTTCCAATAAGGAAAACAGTGACCTGTGATTTGGAAACACTGAATTGAGAGAAAATTTATGATTTGTTCCATAGCCACATGCTCATATAAACCACAGGATAACAACCCATCTCCATTCAGAAACTAATAAAATTGGCATTGGATTTATTTGTCCAAATTTAAAATCCTATGAATATAGAAAATATGAATTTACTGGTGAATATTTCCGAAGGCCATTGGAGCATAGAATTATGTGAAACTCTAAAGTGTGTCTTCACACAATACACAAAATTGACATTCCATTTCTTTTTATGCTGTACATTCTTTTATGTTCTGGTGAGAATATGCACCATTTTTGGATAACCCAGTAGTGGGGCTATCAAAAACCATGAGATGACCCAACATGATACAGAACCAAACACTAGAAAAATTTATCTTGGATCAATTTCTAGGTTACATCCTTGAATTGAATAAAATGTAAAGGAAACCAAATATGTGGAAGTCAGTGTTTTGAGAGGAGAAAGGGTCTACTTTATGGTTAAAATGTATTATTCTTTTCACATCTGTGCCAATGACTCTTTAGGCCCTATAAAACCAAAAAATGAAAGTTAAAAGTGTTAAGTTATATTAATGTATAAAACATCCTTATATAAGAAGGAGAGCACATAGAAAAAATACTAAAATTTGGTCACATGATACTTAAGGTATCTCAGAATTATTAATGACATGTCCTAACTCACATAAATATATAGAAGAGACAAAATAATTCAAAACAAATGTGTCATTCTTTTAATCAGGAGTGTTTTGGTCTGGTGTTACTTTTTTATTTGATTATTTTTATATTTCAAATTATAGTAAAATGATAATATAACATATATATATTCCTCCCATTTCACTCTCAAAACCCTCTATATAACTCACCCCACTCTACTTCACATTCATAGCTGTTGTGCACATTCATTGTTATTCCATTAACGTATATATTTTTTTCATTTTACTAATCATATGGTTTTAACAAGAATTTAAGCGGTCTTAATAGCACATATCTTTTTTAAGCATTCATGTTTTCAAACTACAAATGATACAGGTATCTGACCGCATTTCCTCATGAAAAATTACTTCAGAGCTTCAGAATGATGGATGATGCTGACAGCAATAAAAATATCCAGGAAAATAGAACACAGTCTTTGTAGGCCTTTAAAGCCAGCACTTCAGAGTGTGAAGCCAAATATGGACCAAGGGAACTAGAAAAGCCAGAGTTAAATTATTGTTTCAATGTTTTCAGACTGTTCCAAATGCACCTCAAATATATTACCCGCAATTCACACAGCAGAACTAAACATTCCATTATAAAACATCTAGAAACCACAAGGTAAAGAAGACATGTGTCTTTTTTTTCTGGAATAAGGCATCATGAAATGACTGTTCACAGAAAAGATCATTTTGTGTTTTACTCAGGCAAAGTAAAAGACAGACTTCACCGATTTCTACCTGACCACCTACTTCATGTTACACAAAAACAATGTATTTGTCTTTCACTTTCTATAAAATAATAATTAGGCAAAAGCTTATAATTTTGGAACTTTGAATAACTATTCAGTTGAAGTAAGATACATAAAATATAGAGCTAAGATCTCTACCACGGAAGACCTTAATAGTCACACACTCATAGTAGCTTTCTTCTAATCTATAGTTACAAAATCACCCTCAACATCATGTCACAGTACTTTAGATTGCTTATGAAACAACTTAGTTGGACATATTTGCTGCTCTCTTTGGTCAGAGGAATATGCAGAAGAGACACTGGGGATAGTCCGATGAGAATTTGAGGACTACCATCTCAACTAAGAACACGAGGTCCCAGTACAGAGACTAAATTTTTATTACAGTTATTATACCATCAGGCTACCCAAATTATCACAGTTCATATGATTAGAAAGAAATAATAATTCTTGTCATCTCTTCTTCATCCTCAATTCCCTCAGAACTTACATGACTAAACTGTGGGTCTGTGTGGCCATGATGAAAGGCTGTAGATATGGCAAACATTGCTTGCTTGTTGGCTGGTGAAGACTCACTCTTGAATCCTGAAGTGAATATAATAGCAAGAGCTTCCTGATGCAGAAACAACACTGTAGGAAGAGCAAACAGGGATATATAGTCCCAGATTACACAGATCAAGCTGATGACCTGGAGGGACAGGCTAACTAATTATTCTTTCATAACCTTAGAAACTCAATGCACAGAGCTGGTGATTATTCATAGTGGTTCAAAATATTGCAGTCTCTAAGGAATTCCTGCTGTTAATGGAGTAAGCAGAAGAGATGTTATCAATACATTAAGTATGAGGTCCCAAATTTTTCATTTTCCATTTTATTTCAGTTTGAGCTCTCTTTAGAAGTTCTGTTGTTGATGATAATGTTGTTGTTGTTTTGTGTTGATAAATTCTACTGAATGTGCCATTCTGTGTCTGCAGAAATCTATTTCTTTCTTGTGTAGCAATCTGAAGACCAAGATTCAATCTCAAGATATATGCCAGAGAGATCTTTACTTTCAGGAAATCCCACTGTTGAGATTGACCTCTGTTCCTCAAAAGGTCTCTTATTGGCTTCTCTGCCCAGCAGTGCCTCCACTAACACCTAAAAGGGCCTCACAGAGGCAGGAGATCTCTATGAGTGCAAGGCCAGCCTCATCTACAAAGTGAGTTCTGTGACAGCCAGGTCTGTTACACAGACAAATCGTATTTCAAAAACACAAAAAGAAAAAAGTTAAAAAAAATTGTAATGATTTTATTTCTAAAGCAGTTAACAAGCTCTATTTAGAGATGAAAATGATGAGGATAAGGAGGAAGAGAAGATTAAAATCCTATTTTATTTTGTTTCACTAACCATGGTTATGACAGAAAAGCCTTCACAAATGTTATTCAAAATACTGGTGTGAATTAAAAGACATACTGTTTATTATATAGTATTACATTCAAGTGTACATATAATTTTCAGAGGGGACATTTCCTCTGGTAATATTTGTGATCTCCCATGATCAGGAAATTAGTGGACTAAGACCAGGATCCATACATTAAAAACAAATGCCATTGAATCATCTGTTGAATTTACCATTTTATTTTACTTTTATAAATTTTCCATTTTAAGTACATTTCTTCATCCAAGGTTGTCTCTCTAAATAGAGTAACCATACATTAACAACAAAGTCAGTCACAGTAAACAGCTGTGGACCCCAAAAAACACCATCAGTGCTTCCCCAGGTTAGGATCTCACTCTGTCTCATTATAGAGGGAGGCAAACTCCTTCATAGAAAATCAGCTCGAAACAATTCCACACAGCCAAAAATCCCAATGCATAGATTAGAAAATGTTATCTTCCCATTCCTTCACTGTTATAAATCAGAGACCAGAATGTCAGGGCAGCAGATTCAAGAGGGGAGCTGAAAAGTTTGCCCCATTAGGAGATAGTCTTGTGACCATAGTGTGAAGGGGACATATTCAGACCTTGAAGTGGGAGTGCATTCAAAGGACCTCACAACAGAGGAAGCATGGTGGGGCTGTGAAGGTAGAGAGCTTGATGTGGGAGAGGAGGAAAGTTACCTGCCTTGTACAGCATGATGTGAGTTCTAAAAGGGAAAGATAGGCCCCTCAGTGGCCCTCCGAAACATCCTACAGAACAAATGTTTATTACTTGTATAGTGTGTCTGGGGGTAGGAAGTCCCTCACCATTTCATTGGTCAGACACAGTGTCCATGTGTCCTAGTGCTTTCTACAGCTGTGATAAATGCCATGACCAAAAGCAACTTGGGTAGGAAACAGTTTATTTGATGTATACATCCCAATCACAGTCCACCATTGAGGGAAGCTGGTGTCAGACTCAAACAGAAGTGGAAATCATGGAAGAAAGCCACTTACTGTCTTGTTTCTAAGCTCTTTTTCAAGTGCCTTTCTTATACCTCCAAGAACCACCTGCCCAAAGGGTAGCAGTGCCCGAAGTGGGCTGTGCCCTCCCACATCAATCAACACTCAAGAAAATGTCACATAGACACTTGTAATGGAAGTTCTTCCTCAATGGATGTTCCTTCTTCATGTTGACTCTATTTGGGAAAAACTAACCAGCATGCCAAGGGAAATGGAAGAGTCGGGTACTGAGTAGGATCATGAATTTATCTTACCATTGTAAAGAGTTGGAATAAGATTGTTTTCCCCCTATCCATTCACTCACTCCAGCCTAAGTGCTCAAAGCAGGGTTGTCTTTAGAGAGGACAGAAGACAGGAGAGTATGGCTTGAATTCTGGGAGATAGACGGGCATGTAGAGGGTCTCATATCTAACATCCACCATTGATCATTGTCTCAAGCTATCCTCAGGATCAATGGGAGAGAAAATCCAAGTGAAACCTTCAGGTCTAGGATGTCTAGGATGAAGCACACTGAGCTTTCCCCTTCCACGTAAGCATGTCTATTCATAACTTCCTTGTTCATGGCCGGTTCAAGGCAGCCTGGTTGACAAGACTGGTTATCTGTCATTTCTAAAACACAATGTCAGCAGACTAGCCACTTTAAATTGGCTTAGGTGCAGCTTTTAGGTGTTGCTTACACTCCTACTGTAAGGGATTGTTCATTGTGAACCTTTTATCCCTAGAAAAGTTTCATCTCTCCTACTTCAATTTTGTGCATTTCTAAAACTACCCATTCTCCATATGTTGCAACCTCAATGACCATCATTTTATCATGCAGTATTGTGAAGCATCAGTTAGTAATAATGGGTGAGTCATTAACTAGGATTTACATGTACAATTTGTGTGTGGTGTGTATGTGTGTGTGTTTGTGTGTGTAAATTTATAAAGAATGTCAGTGATTAAAATGCTCTGCTAAGTATCTTCCTTAAAGCAGTTTTAATGTCCTTGTTCCGCAGGCTGTAGATGAAGGGATTCAACATAGGTGTGACCACAGTGTACATCACTGAGGCCACCACATTGCTTCCTGGGGTATGTGATGGAGAGGAGCTGAAGTACACTCCTAGTCCTGTTCCATAAAACAGGCAAACAGTGGACAAATGAGACCCACAGGTGGAGAAGGTTTTGTGCTTCCCACTTGATGATGGTGATCTTATGATGGAGGAAACAATTTTAAAGTAAGAAAAAATTATTCCTGAAATAGGAATTAACCCAAAGAGAGTGCCTAAACTGAATCTGACTATGACATTGGTGACAGTATCAAAATGGGCAAGTTTAAGGACTTCAGAAGGGTCACAGAAAAAGTTGGAACTTTCAGTAAAATCCTCACATTTGGAAAAATTGAATATTGCTACATAGTGCAACAGTAAATCCACAAGGCTAAAGAGAAAAGACCCTAGAAGTAAGACTCCACAGCGACTGGAATTCATAATGACCTGGTAATACAGGGGGTGGCAGATGGCCACAAACCGGTCATATGCCATCACAGACAGAAGCATGTCATCCATACATGCAAATATTATGAACAGTGACATCTGAGTCAGGCATCCCACATAGGAGATGACTTGGCAGTCACTTTGGATGTCCACAATCACCCTTGGAACTGTGACAGAGATAAAACAAATATCAACTATGGACAGGTTGGAGAGGAAGAAGTACATGGGTGTGTGGAGATGGGAGTCAGAGCTTACTGTCAGGATGATGAGCAGGTTTCCAAACAGGGCCAAGATATATATGAACAAAAATAGTCCAAAGAGGACAGTCTGGACATCTGGATCCTCCGAGAGTTGAATGAAGTGGAATTCTGGTACACATGTTGAGTTTTGCATGTTTTTATTTCTTGAACATCTTCTGGAGGAAGTCAAAAATGTTGTTAACAATGGTACCAGCATGCATATAGGCATTTTTTACAATTTGAGTAAAGTAAGTTCAAATATTGATTATTTTCTCAAGCTAATTGTGACTTTATTAATAATTCCTCAGTTGTGGCAAATACCATACTCTAAATACGGTTTTCTTCTTAGTTCATTTGTTACTTCTTATGAAAGCCACATTGAATTCAGTAATCTAGATGTTGTAAGGCCAGAATTACTGTAAACAGCTGGCCTGTAGACACAGTAAAATAAAGCAAACACCTTTAAGACAAAATGGATATGTTGCAGAAGCTTCACTTTAGGAAAATTGTCAATGAAATCAAATGAAACCTTGAAGCACTTAAGCGTACTTCTTTTTATTGCAATAGCATGGAGCAGGTTTATCTAACTTGGAATATATCTAACAATGTGAAGTCATAGTCTCTAAATAAAAATTAATGATTCCTACCCAGTAAAATATTTTCAGGTCCCAGTGTCTTTTATAGGTTTCTTTTTTCTTTGACTTTAAAAAAAAATCTCCATTTTTTTTGTATTGGTATTTTAGTCTTTGTTGAACACTTCTTAGGTTTTTAAAATCTATTAGTATATGTATCCCTTATTTATCTTAGATTTTTCAAATTTTTGTAAATATATCTTAGTTAAATCCACATTATCACAGAACATCTCCGTTCACAACTGGTAAGATGTCCAGTGATGGAAAATAGAAAATGAAATGTCAATAAATACAGTTGAAAATTTGCTGCAAAGCTAATTTGGGGGCAACATCTCCATAAAATCTCAGTAAAATATGTGGTATAAAAACATGATTTTCCTACGTTTAAGCAATGCCATTTATTTTCTGAAGTGCAGCCAGGCTGGTCCAGAGCTCTAATTTAAGTCCCTCCTCCTCAGACAGTAAAGTGATTTGCATGTGAGACAGGCCTGGTGCATAGATGTCAATGTTCTTACTTCAGCTACAGAGGAAATTTCAGGGTCACTCTTTGTTCTGAGCACATGCTTAAAACATGAAAGGTTTTAAATACAGAAAGTATTAGTGATGTAAACACATGCGCAATGCCCTAATGGCAAAAGTAGATACCAATTGCTTCTCTGCTAGGTCTGTTAGAGGAGATAATGTTGTTAAAGATCATTTCAGTTCTGTAGACTAGTGGGTCTCTGAAACAGAACTTGGACTTCACAGGCTAATTTAATCAGAATATGTACATCGGAAATACTAGATCATACTTATTTAAACCTGGATAAGAGACCACTGCCTTAGATTATTTCCTTGCATTTATGAAATATTCAATTAATACTTTCTAAGCAATAATACTTTTAACAAGAATCCCGCCTTTACTAAATAATAATCATTTTTTATATTATGTATGTTAGATGTGATATTTTACAGAAATTTGATTTATGATAAAAGAACTTTGAGTTCAGTGGCTCTGCATGATTTCATTGTCTAGTTCATCTATGTCAATGGCTGATAGAATCTCAGGGGACAGATTTTTTTACAGCGATATTACTATATAAACATCTATTGGAGTATATATAAAAAGACATTTTAAACTAACCTCATACATATGTGATACTCATTCAGGAGTATGCAACACAGCACATGCTGTTCCTAAAACGTATTTGCTAAAATTGAAATGTGGTTCTAAGTCTGTCTGTGAGTTTCCCGTATCTATTGTACAGGTATTAGCTGAATCATTCTCTCATGGACAGACATGCATTAGTATTTAAGTGCCATATTATTATAGGAAAAACTGGAAACTAAGGATAATAAACTGACATTTAATAGGACCTATAGATTGCTTAGGAAATATTAAACCACAGAAAGTAGCTCAAGGAGTGCTCCCAGATGTCTATCAGGAGAGCACAGTTCTGCCAGGCAGACAGTAGAACCTTGATCAACAGCCGCCCCGTCAAAGCAGTCCTGGTCTGTCCCCAGAGAACTATGACAACAGTATACATTGAAAATCTCCCCATTTGTCCAAACAATCACATTTGGAATTTCTGTCTCTGTAAAACATAGTTAATTACTCAAATCGTAACTTGGGGATAGGAAAGTATAAAAGCTAACAGAGATTTCTGACCCTGACTGGCTCCCTTTTGTCCATTCATCCAGACATGCACACTGACTAAAAGAATTTTCCCTTGTTAATCTCTAAATAGTCAAGTGGTTTCTAACTGACCAGGCTTGTTAATTCTGTCACAAAATTACTTCAGTCATCCAAAAGCACATCTATCTTCCTCTGTTCATGCCAGTAGCTATTTAGTTACCTTTTAAAAAAAAATAAGGTAACTGAAAAAAATGTGGTAACTGTCAGACTTGCAACAAGAGATGTCTGTGTCTATTAATATTCATCAGTTAATTGTTCCTATAAAAACAGTCAATAGCACCTGAATCCTATTACCCCTTTTTGTATCACTGTTTAAACTATTGACTTTTTGATACTATAACATATAAATATCATCTGCTTTGCATGATTATTTTCACCTTTTTCCCATGAATGACATCCTCCTAATATGTGCCATCAAAAATGGCAAAAATATACTTAATTATAATTCTTCTAAGATAATGCAATAGGAGATGCACTCACATGTAGAATACACTTGTATTTGTTTCCAATAAGGAAAACAGTGACCCATGATTTGGAAACACTGAATTGAGAGAAAATTTATGATTTGTTCCATAGTCACATGCTCATATAAACCACAGGATAAAAACCCATCACCATTCAGAAACTGATAAAATTGGCATTGGATTTATTTGTACAAAATTAAAATCCAATGAATATAGAAAATATGAATTTGCTGGGGAGTATTTCCAAAGGCCATTGGACCATAGAATTATGTGAAACTCTAAAGTGTGTCTTCACACAATACACAAAATTGACCTTCCATTTCTTTTGATGCCTGTATGTTCTTTTGTCTTCTGGTGGGTTATGCACCATTTTTGGATAACCCAGTAGTGCAGATATCAAATACCATGAGATGACCCAACATGATACAGAACCAAACACCAGAAAAATTTATCTTGGATCAATTTCTAGGTTACATCCTTGAATTGAATAAAATGTAAAGGAAACCAAATATGTGGAAGTCAGTGTTTTGAGAGGAGAAAGGGTCTACTTTACGGTTAAAATGTGTATTGTTTATTTCACATCTGTGCCAATGACTCTTTAGGCCCTATAAAACCAAAAAATGAAAGTTAAAAGTGTTAAGTTATATCAATGTACAAAATATATTTATATAAGAAGGACAGCACATAGGAAAAATACTAAAATTTGGTCATATGATACTTAAGGTATCTCAGAATTATTAATGACATGTCCTAACTCACATAAATATATAGACGAGACAAAATAATTCAAAACAAATGTGTCATTCTTTTAATCAGGAGTGTTTTGGTCTGGTTTTACTTTTTTATTTGATTATTTTTATATTTCAAATTATAGTAAAATGACAATATAACATATACATACTTCCTTCCATTTCACTCTCAAAACCCTCTATATAACTCACCCCACTCTACCTCACATTCATAGCTGTTGGGCACATTCATTGTTATTCCATTGACGTATATATTTTTTTCATTTTACTAATCATATGGTTTTAACAAGAAATTCAGAGGTCTTAATAGCACATATCTTTTTTAAGCGTTCATGTTTTCAAACTACAAATGATACAGGTATCTGACCGAATTTCCACATGAAAAATTACTTCAGAGCTTTAGAATGATGGAGGATGCTGACCTCAATAAAAATATCCAGGAAAATAGAACACAGTCTTTGTAGGCCTTTAAAGCCAGCACTTCAGAGGGTGAAGCCAAATATGGACCAAGGGAACTAGAAAAGCCAGAGTTAAATTATTGTTTCAATGTTTTCAGACTTTTCCAAATGCACCTCAAATATACTACCCTCAGTTCACACAGCAGAACGGAACATTCCATTATCAAGCATCTGGAAACCACACGGGAAAGAAGACATGGGCCTTTTTTTCTGGAATACAGCATCATGAAATGACTGTTCACAGAAAAGGTCATTTTGTGTTTTACTCAGGCAAAGTAAATCACACAAACTTCACCCGTTCCGACCTGACCACCTACTACATGTTACACAGAAACACTGTCTTTGTCTTTCACTTTCTATAAAATAATAATTAGGAAGAAGCTTATAATTTTGGAACCTTGAAAAACTATTCAGTTGAAGTAAGATACATAAAATATAGAGCTCAGATCTCCACAAGGGAAGACCTTAAGTGTCACACACTCATAGTAGCTTTCTTCAAAACTATAGTTACTGAATCACCCTCACCATCATATCACAGTACTTTAGATTGCTTATGAAACAACTTAGTTGGACATATTTGCTGCTCTCTTTGGTCATAGGAGTATGCAGAAGAGACACTGGGCATAGTCCGATGAGAATTTGAGGACTACCATCTCAACTAAGAACATAAGATCCCAGTACAGAGACTTAAATATTTTATTACCGTTATTATACCATCAGGCTACCCAAATTATCACAGTTCATATGATCAGAAAGAAATAATAATTCTTGTCATCTCTTCTTCATCCTCAATTCCCTCAGAACTTACATGACTAAACTGTGGGTCTGTGTGGCCATGATGAAAGGAGATAGATATGGCAAACCTTCCTTGCTTATTGGCTGGTGAAGGCTCACTCTTGAATCCTGAAGTGAATATAATAGCAAGAGCTTCCTGATGCAGAAACAACACTGTAGGAAGAGCAAATAGGGATATATAGTCCCAATTACACAGACCAAGCTGAAGACCTGGAGGGACAGGCAAACTAATTATTCTTACAAAACCTTAAAAACTCAATGCACAGAGCTGGTGATTACTCATAGTGGTTCAAAATATTACAGTCTCTAAGGAATTCCTGCTGTTAATGGAGGAAGCAGAAGAGATGTTATCAATACATTAAGTATGAGGTCCCAAATTTTTCATTTTACATTTTATCTCAGTTTGGGCTCTCTTTACTAGTTCCTTTGTTGATGGTAATGTTGTTGCTGTTTTGTGTTGTTAAATTCTATTGAATGTGCCATTCTGTGTCTGTAAAATCTATTTCTTTCTTGTGTAGCAATCTGAAGACCAAGATTCAATCTCAAGATATATGCCAGAGAGATCTTTACTCTCAGGGAATCCCACTGTTGAGATTGACCTCTCTTCCTCAAAAGGTCTCTTATTAGCTTCTCTGCCCAGCAGTGCCTCCACTAACACCTAAAAGGCCCTAACAGAGGCAGGAGATCTCTATGAGTTCAGGGCCAGCCTCATCTACAAAGTGAGTTCTGTGACAGCCAGGGCTGTTACACAGATAAATTCTATTTCAAAAACACAAAAAGAAAAAGTTAAAAAAAAAACTGTAATGATTTTATTTCTAAAGCAGTTAACAAGCTCTATTTAGAGATGAAAATGATGAGGATAAGGAGGAAGAGAAGATTAAAATCCTATTTTAATTTGTTTCACTGACCATGGTTATGACAGAAAAGCCTTCACAAATGTTATTCAAAATACTGGTGTGAATTAAAAGACATACTGTTTATTATATAGTATTACATTCAAGTGTACATATAATTTTCAGAGGGGACATTTCCTCTGGTAATATTTGTGATCTCCAATGATCAGGAAATTAGTGGACTAAGACCAGGATCAATACATTAAGAACAAATGCCATTGAATCATCTGTTTAATTCACTATTTTATTTTACTTTTATAAATTTTCCATTTTAAGTACATTTCTTCATCCAAGGTTATTTCTCTAAATAGAGTAACCATACATTAACAACAAAGTCAGTCAGAGTAAACAGCTGTGGACCCCAAAAAACACCGTCAGTGCTTCCCCAGGTTAGGCTCTCACTCTGTCTCATTTTAGGGAGGCAAACTACTTCATAGAAAATCAGCTCGACAAAGGGAACACTCCTCCACTGTTGGTGGGAATGTAAACTTGTACAACCACTGTGGAAATCAGTATGGCGGTTTCTCAGAAAATTAGGAATCGAACTACCTCAAGACCCAGCCATACCACTCTTGGGCATATACCCAAAGAATGCTGATACATACCATAAAGATACATGCTCAGCTATGTTCATAGCAGCACTATTTGTAATAGCCAGAACCTGGAAACAACCTAGATGCCCATCAACGGAAGAATGGATGAAAAAAAATGTGGTACATATACACAATGGAGTACTACTCAGCAGAGAAAAACAATGAAAGCATGAAATTTGCAGGCAAATGGATGGAACTAGAAAAAATCATCCTGAGTGAGGTAACCCAAACCCAGAAAGACAGTTATGGTATGTACTCACTCATTGGTGGATTCTAGATATAAAATGAACAATCAGACCACAACCCATAGAACCATAGAGGCTATATATATAGCATGGAGGTCCCTAGGATGACTGTGGCATATAATAAATTTCAGTTTTACTCAATTATTGAAAAAAAATAGCCAAATGAATGGAAACACATGAACTATGAACCAAAGGCTGAGGGGCCCCCAGCTGGATCAGGTCCTCTGAATAGGTGAGACAGTTGATTGGCTTGATCAGTTTGGGAGGCATCTAGGCAGTGGGACCAAGTCCGGCGCTCATTGCATGAATTGGCTGTTTGAAACCAGGAACTTATGCAGGGACACTTGGCTCAGTCTGGGAGGAAGGGACTGGACCTCCCTGGACTGAGTCTACCAAGTTGATCACAGTCCTCGGGGGAGGACTTGTCCTGGAGGAGGTGGGAATGGAGAGTGGGCTGGGGGTAAGGGGAGGCCGTGGGAGGGGGGAGAATAGGGGAACCCATGGCTGATATGTAGAACTGAATGGTATTGTAAAATAAAAAATATATATCACAAAAAAAATAAAAAAATAAAATAAAAATAAAAAAGAAAATCAGCTCGAGACAATTCCACACAGCCAAAAATCCCAATGCATAGATTGGAAAATGATATCTTCCCAGTCCTTCACTGTTATAACTCAGAGACCAGGATGTCAGGGCAGCAGGTTCAAAAAAGGAGATGACACAAGATTCATCAATTAGGAGATAGTCTTGTGACCATAGTGTGAAGGGGACATGATCAGACCTTGAAGTGGGAGTGCATTCAAAGGACCTCACACCAGAGGAAGCATGGTGGGGCTGTGAAGGTAGAGAGCTTGATGTGGGAGAGGAAGAAAGTTACCTGCCTTGTACAGCATGATGTGAGTTCTAAAAGGGAAAGATAGGCCCCTCAGTGGCCCTCAGAAACATCCTACAGAACAAATGTTTATTACTTGTATAGTGTGTCTGGGGGTAGGAAGTCCCTCACCATTTGATTGGTCAGACACAGTGTCCATGTGTCCTAGTGCTTTCTACAGCTGTGATAAATGCCATGATCAAAAGCAACTTGGGTAGGAAACAGTTTATTTGATGTATACATCCCAATCACAGTCCATCATTGAGGGAAGCTGGTGTCAGACTCAAACAGAACTGGAAATCATGGAAGAAAGCTACTTACTGCCTTGTTTCTAAGCTCTTTTTCAAGTACCTTTCTTATACCTCCAAGAACCACCTGCCCAAGGGTAGCAGTGCCCGAAGTGGGCTGTGTCCTCCCACATCAATCATCACTTAAGAAAATGTCACATAGACATGCTTACAGACAATTCTAATGGAAGTTCTTCCTCAATGGATGCTCCTTCTTCATGTTGACTCTATTTGGGAAAAACTAACCAGCATGCCAAGGGAAATGGAAGATTCAGGTACTGAGTAGGATCATGAATTTATCTTGCTATTGTTAGAGGGGGAAGTGGATTGCTCTCACCTCATCCACCTACCCACCCATCCCAGTCTGAGTACTCAAAGCTGGGTTGTCTTTATAGAGGACAGACTACAGGAGAGTGTATCTTGATTTCTGGGAGATAGAGGGGCAGGGAGAGGGGCTCATATCTAACATCCACCATTGATCATTGTCTGAAGCTATCCTCAGGATCAATGAGAGAGGAAATCCACTAGAAACCTGCAAGTCTAGGATATCTAATGATGAGGCATACTGAGCTTTCCCTTTGCACATTAGCAAGTCTATTTATATCTTCCTCGTGCATGGACTGTTCAAGGCAGCTTGGTTGACAAGACTGGTTATCTGTCATTTCTAAAACACAATCTCAGCAGACTAGCCACTTTAAATTGGCTTATGAGCAGCATTTAGGTGTTGCTCTCATTCATACTGTAAGGTGTTGTTCAATAATGTGCACCATTCGTCGATAGAAAAGTTTCATCTCTCCAACTTCAATTTTGTGCATTTCTAAAACTACCCATTCACCATAATACAACCTCAATGACCACCATTTTATCATGCAATATTGTGAAGTATCATTTAGTAATAATGCGTGAGTCAATAACTGGGATTTACATGTACAGTTTGTGCATGTATGTGCCTCTGTGTGTGTGTGTGTGTGTGTGTGTGTGTGTGTGTGTGTGTGTGTAAATTTATAACGAGTTTCAGTGATTATAATGCTCTGCTCAGAATCTTCTTTAAGGCAGTTTTAATGTCCTTGTTCCGCAGGCTGTAGATGAAGGGATTCAACATAGGTGTGACCACAGTGTACATCACTGAGGCCACTGCATTGCTTCTTGGATTATGTGACCATGAGGAGCTGAAGTACACTCCTAGTCCTGTTCCATAAAACAGGCAAACAACAGACAAATGAGACCCACAGGTGGAGAAGGTTTTGTGCTTCCCACTTGATGATGGTGATCTTATGATGGAGGAAACTATTTTAAAGTAAGAGAAAACAATTCCTGAAATAGGAATTAATCCAAAGAGAGTGCCTATACTGAATCTGACTATGGTATTGGTGACAGTATCAAAATGGGCAAGTTTAAGGACTTCAGAAGGGTCACAGAAGAAGTTGTAAATTTCAATAAAATCCTCACAGTTGGAAGAATTGAATATTGCCACATAGTGACACTGCAAATCTGCAAAGCTAAGGAGAAAAGACCCTAGAAGCAACACCCAACAGCGAGTGGGATTCATAATGACCTGGTAGTACAGGGGATGGCAGATGGCCACAAACCGGTCATATGCCATCACAGACAGAAGCATGCTATCCATACATGCTAATATTATGAACAGTGACATCTGAGTCAGGCAGCCCACATAGGAGATGACTTGGCAGTGACTTTGGATGTCCACAATCACCCTTGGAACTGTGGTGGAGATGAAACAAATATCAACTATGGACAGGTTGGAGAGGAAGAAGTACATGGGTGTGTGGAGATGGGAGTCAGAGCTTACTGTCAGGATGATGAGCAGGTTTCCAAACAGGGCCAAGATATACATAGACAACAAAAGGCCTAAGAGGACAGTCTGGATGTCTGGATCCTCAGAGAGTTGAATGAAATGGAATTCTGGTACACTTGTTGAGTTTCTCATGTTTTTATTTCTTGAACATCTTCTGGAGGAAACCAAAAATGTTTTTAACAATGGTACTAGCATGCATATAGACATTTTTCATAATTTGAGTAAAGTAAGTTCAAATGGAATTTTCTCAACCCTATTGTGACTTCGTTCATAATTCCTCAGTTGTGGTAAATGCCATTTACTAAATAGTGTTGTGTTCTTGGCTCTTGTGTTGTTACCTCTTATGAGAACCTTATTGAATACAGTAATCTATGTAATGTGAAGCTAGAATTACTGTAAATAACTGGCCTGTAGCACAATAAAATGAAGCAAATATCTTTAAGACAAAATGGATATTTTGCAGAATCTTCACTTTAAGAAAACTGTCAATTAAATCAAATAAAAACTTGAAGCACTTAAACATACTGCTTTTTATTGCAATAACATGGAGCAGGTTTATTTTTCTTAGTACATATCTGACAGTGTACAGTCCTAGTCTATAAGTAAAAATTAACAATTCCTACCAAGATAATTATTTTCAGGTTCCAGTGTCTTCTATAGGATTTTTTTTTGTTTTACTTAAAAAGAATATTCTTCATTTTTTGTTTTGAGATTTAAGTCTTCCTTTCAAAATTAGATCTTTAAAACCTATTAGTACATGTATCACTTATTTCTCTTAGTATATTTCAAATTTTTGTAAATAGATCTTAGTTAAATCCATATTATCACAGAACATCTCTGTTCACAACTGCTAAGATATCCAGTGATGTGAAAAAATGTCAGTAAATATAGTTGAAACTTTATCCTGCATAACTAGTTTGTGGGGAACATCCACATAATCGCAGTAAAATATCTGGTAGAAAAACATGGTTTTCCTATATTTAAGCAATGCCATTGATTTTCTGAAGTGCAATCAGAGTAAAGTGATTTACACTTTACTTTAGAGTAAAGTGATTTGCGTGTGAGTCAGGCCTGGTACATGGATGTCAATGTTCTTACTTCAGCTACAGAGAAAATTTCAGGTTCACTCTTTGGTCAGAGCACATGCTTAAAACATAAAAGGTTTTAAATACAGAAAGTATTAGTGATGTAATCACATGCGCAATGCCCTAATGGCTAAAGTAGATACCACTTGCTTCTCTACTAGGTCTGTTAGAGGAGATAATGTTATTAAAGATCATTTCAGTTGTGTAGACTAGTGGGTCTCTGAAACAGTTAACAGTCTATTTTTTCCATGGCTACTTAAAGTATCACAAGATCTTGGACTTCACAGGCTAATTTAATCAGAATATGTACATGGGTAATACTAGATCATACTTACTTAAACCTGGATAAGAGACTGCCTTAGATTATTTCCTGGCATTTATGAAGTATTCAATTAATACTTTCTAAGCAATAATACTTAATACTTAATACTTAATAATAATACTATATTTTTTTCATTTTACTAATCATATGGTTTTAACAAGAAATTCAGAGGTCTTAATAGCACATATCTTTTTTAAGTGTTCATGTTTTCAAACTACAAATGATACAGGTGTCCGACCGCATTTCCTCATGAAAAATTACTTCAGAGCTTCAGAATGATGGAGGATGCTGACAGCAATAAAAAATTCCAGGAAAATAGAACACAGTCTTTGTAGGCCTGTAAACCCAGCACTTCAGAGGGTGAAGCCAAATATGGACCAAGGGAACTAGGAAAGACTGAGTTGAATTATTGTTTCAATGTTTTCAGACTGTTCCAAATGCACCTCAAATATACTACCCTCAGTTCATACAGCAGAACGAAACATTCCATTATCAAGCATCTGGAAACCACACGGGAAAGAAGACATGGGCCTTTTTTTCTGGAATACAGCATCATGAAATGACTGTTCACAGAAAAGGTCATTTTGTGTTTTACTCAGGCAAAGTAACTCACACAAACTTCACCCATTTCGACCTGACCACCTACTACATGTTACACAGAAACACTGTCTTTGTCTTTCACTTTCTATAAAATAATAATTAGGGAGAAGCTTATAATTTTGGAACTTTGAAAAACTATTAGTTGAAGTAAGATACATAAAATATAGAGCTCAGATCTCCACCAGGGAAGACCTTAAGTGTCACACACTCATAGTAGCTTTCTTCAAATCTATAGTTACTGAATCACCCTCACCATCATATCACAGTACTTTAGATTGTTTATGAAACAACTTAGTTGGACATGTTTGCTGCTCTCTTTGGTCAGAGGAATATGCAAAAGAGACACTGGGGACAGTCCAATGAGAATTTGAGGACTACCATCTCAACTAAGAACACGAAGTCCCAGTACAGAGACTCAAATTTTTATTACAGTTATTATACCATCAGGCTACCCAAATTATCACAGTTCATATGATTAGAAAGAAATAAAAATTCTTGTCATCTCTTCTTCATCCTCAATTCCCTCAGAACTTACATGACTAAACTGTGGGCCTGTGTGGTCATGATGAATTGCTGTAGATATGGCAAACCTTCCTTGCTTATTGGCTGGTGAAGGCTCACTCTTGAATCCTGAAGTGAATATAATAGCAAGAACTTCCTGATGCAGAAACAACACTGTAGGAAGAGCAAACAGGGATATATAGTCCCAATTACACAGACCAAGCTGAAGACCTGGAGGGACAGGCAAACTAATTATTCTTAAAATAAACCTTAGAAACTCAATGCACAGAGCTGGTGATTACTCATAGTGGTTCAAAATATTGCAGTCTCTAAGGAATTCCTGTTGTTAGTAGAGGAAGCAGGAGAGATGTTATCAATCCATTAAGTATGAGGTCCTAAATTTTTCATTTTCCATTTTATCTCAGTTTGGGCTCACTTTAGTAGTTCCTTTGTTGATGATAATGTTGTTGTTGTTTTGTGTTGTTAAATTCTACTGAATGTGCTCTTCTGTGTCTGCAGAAATCTATTTCTTTCTGGTGTGGCAATCTGAAGACCAAGATTCAATCTCAAGATATATGCCAGAGAGATCTTTACTCTCAGGAAATCCCACTGTTGAGATTGACCTCTGTTCCTCAAAAGGTCTCTTATTGGCTTCTCTGCCCAGCAGTGCCTCCACTAACACCTAAAAGGCCCTCACAGAGGCAGGAGATCTCTATGAGTGCAAGGCCAGCCTCATCTACAAAGTGAGTTCTGTGACAGCCAGGGCTGTTACACAGATAAATTCTATTTCAAAAACACAAAAAGAAAAATTTAAAAAAAATTGTAATGATTTTATTTCTAAATCAGTTAACAAGCTCTATTTAGAGATGAAAATGATGAAGGAAAGGAGGAAGAGAAGATTAAAATCCTATTTTAATTTGTTTCACTGACCATGGTTATGACAGAAAAGCCTTCACAAATGTTATTCAAAATACTGGTGTGAATTAAAAGACATACTGTTTATTATATAGTATTACATTCAAGTGTACATATAATTTTCAGAGGGGATATTTCCTCTGGTAATATCTGTGATCTCCAATGATCAGGAAATTAGTGGACTAAGACCAGGATCAATACATTAAGAACAAATGCCATTGAATCATCTGTTTAATTCACCATTTTATTTTACTTTTATAAATTTTCCATTTTAAGTACATTTCTTCATCCAAGGTTATTTCTCTAAAAAGAGTAATCATACATTAACAACAAAGTCAGAGTAAACAGCTGTGGACCCCAAAAAACACCATCAGTGCTTCCCCAGGTTAGGCTCTCATTCTGTCTCATTTTAGAGGGAGGCAAACTCCTTCATAGAAAATCAGCTCGAGACAATTCCACACAGCCACAAATCCCAATGCATAGATTGGAAAATAATATCTTCCCAGTCCTTCACTGTTATAAATCAGAGACCAGAATGTCAGGGCAGCAGGTTCAAGAAAGCAGATGACACAAGATTCATCAATTAGGAGATAGTCTTGTGACCATAGTGTGAAGGGGACATGATCAGACCTTAAGGTGGGAGTGCATTCAAAGGACCTCACACCAGAGGAAGCATGGTGGGGCTGTGAAGGTAGAGAGCTTGATGTGGGAGAGGAGGAAAGTTACCTGCCTTGTACAGCATGATGTGAGTTCTAAAAGGGAAAGATAGGCCCCCTCAGTGGCCCTCAGAAACATCCTACAGAACAAATGTTTATTACTTGAATAGTTTGTCTGGGGGTAGGAAGTCCCTCACCATTTTATTGTTCAGACACAGTGTACATGTGTCCTAGTGCTTTCTACTGCTGTGATAAATGTCATGATCAAAAGCAACTTGGGTAGGAAACAGTTTATTTGATGTATACATCCCAATCACAGTCCACCATGGAGGGAAGCTGGTGTCAGAACTCAAACAGAAGTGGAGACCATAGAGGAAAGCTACTTACTGCCTTGTTTCTACGCTCTTTTTCAAGTACCTTTCTTATACCTCCAAGAACCACCTGCCCAAGGGTAGCAGTGCCAGAAGTGGGCTGTGCCCTCCCACATCAATCATCACTCAAAAAATGTCACACAGACACTTGTAATGGAAGTTCTTCCTCAATGGATGCTCCTTCTTCATGTTGACTCTAATTGGGAAAAACTAACCAGCATGCCAAGGGAAATGGAAGATTCAGGTACTGAGTAAGATCATGAATTTATCTTGCTATTGTAAGGAGGGGGAATTGGATTGCTCTCACCTCATCCACCTAACCACCCAGCCCAGTCTGACTACTCAAAGCTGGGTTGTCTTTATAGAGGACAGACTACAGGAGAGTATGGCTTCATTTCTGGAAGATAGAGGGGCAGGTAGAGGGGCTCATATCTAACAGCCACCATTGATCATTGTCTCAACCTATCCTCGGGATCAATGGGAGAGAAAATCCACTAGAAACCTGCAAGTCTAGGATATCTAATGATGAGGCATACTGAGCTTTCCCTTTGCACATTAGCAAGTCTATTTATGTCTTCCTCGTGCATGGACTGTTCAAGGCAGCCTGGTTGACAAGACTGGTTATCTGTCATTTCTAAAACACAATCTCAGCAGACTAGCCACTTTAATTTGGCTTATGAGCAGCATTTAGGTGTTGCTCTCATTCATACTGTGAGGTGTTGTTCAATAATGTGCACCATTCGTCTCTAGAAAAGTTTCATCTCTCCAACTTCAATTTTTGTACATTTCTAAAACCACCCATCCACCATAATACAACCTCAATGACCACCACTTTATCATGCAATATTGTGAAGTATCATTTAGTAATAATGCGTGAGTCAATAACTGGGATTTACATGTACAGATTGTGCATGTATGTGCCTCTGTGTGTGTGTGTGTTTGTGTGTGTGTGTAAATTTATAAAGAATGTCAGTGATTAGAATGCTCTGCTAAGAATCTTCTTTAAGGCAGTTTTAATGTCCTTGTTCCGCAGGCTGTAGATGAAGGGATTCAACATAGGTGTGACCACAGTGTACATCACTGAGGCCACTGCATTGCTTCTTGGATTGTGTGACCAAGAGGAGCTCAAGTACACTCCTACTCCGGTTCCATAAAACAGGCAAACAACGGACAAATGAGACCCACAGGTGGAGAAGGTTTTGTGTTTTCCACTTGATGATGGTGATCTTATGATGGAGGAAACTATTTTAAAGTAAGAGAAAACAATTCCTGAAATAGGAATTAACGCAAAGAGAGTGCCTATACTGAATTTGACTATGACATTGGTGACAGTATCAAAATGGGCAAGTTTAAGGACTTCAGAAGGGTCACAGAAGAAGTTGTAAATTTCAATAAAATCCTCACAGTTGGAAGAATTGAATATTGCCACATAGTGACACTGCAAATCTGCAAAGCTAAGGAGAAAAGACCCTAGAAGCAACACCCCACAGCGAGTTGGATTCATAATGACCTGGGAGTACAGTGGATGGCAGATGGCCACAAACCGGTCATATGCCATCACAGCCAGAAGCATGTCATCCATACATCCAAATATTATGAACAGTGACATCTGTGTCAGGCAGCCCACATAGGAGATGACTTGGCAGTGACTTTGGAAGTCCACAATTACCCTTGGAACAGTGGTGGAGATGAAACAAATATCAACTATGGACAGGTTGGAGAGGAAGAAGTACATGGGTGTGTGGAGATGGGAGTCAGAGCTTACTGTCAGGATGATGAGCAGGTTTCCAAACAGGGCCAAGATATACATAGACAACAAAAGGCCTAAGAGGACAGTCTGGATGTCTGGATCCTCCGAGAGTTGAATGAAATGGAATTCTGGTACACATGTTGAGTTTCTCATGTTTTTATTTCTTGAACATCTTCTGGAGGAAACCAAAATTGTTTTTAACAATGATACCAGCATGCATATAGACATTTTTCATAATTTGAGTAAAGTAAGTTCAAATGGTATTTTCTCAACCCTATTGTGACTTCATTCATAATTCTTCAGTTGTGGTAAATGCCATTTACCAAATAGTGTTGTGTTCTTGGCTCATGTGTTACCTATTATGAGAACCTTATTGAATACAGTAATCTTGATGTGAAGCTAGAATTACTGTAAACAGCTGGCCTATAGCACAGTAAAATGAAGCAAATACCTTTAAGACAAAATGGATATTTTGCAGAAGCTTCACTTTAAGAAAACTGTCAATTAAATCAAATAAAAACTTGAAGCACTTAAAAATACTGCTTTTATTGCAATAACATGGAGCAGGTTTATTTTTCTTAGTATATATCTGACAGTGTAAAGTCCTAGTCTATAAGTAAAAATTAACAATTCCTACCAAGATAATTATTTTCAGGTTCCAGTGTCTTCTATAGGATTCTTTTTTTTTTTTTTTGCTTTACTTAAAAAGAATATTCTTCATTTTTGTTTTGAGATTTAAGTCTTCCTTTCAAAATTAGACCTTTAAAACCTATTAGTACATGTGTCCCTTATTTCTCTAAGTATATTTCTAATTTTTGTAAATATATCTTAGTTAAATCCATATTATCACAGAACATCTCTGTCCACAACTGCTAAGATATCCAGTGATATGAAAAAAAAGTCAGTAAATATAGTTGAAATTTTATCCTGCAAAACTAATTTGCCGGGAACATCCACATAATCGCAGTAAAATATCTGGTAGAAAAACATGGTTTTACTATGTTTAAGCAATGCCATTGATTTTCTGAAGTACAATCAGAGTAAAGTGATTTACACTTTACTTTAGAGTAAAGTGATTTGCATGTGAGTCAGGCCTGGTGCATAGATGTCAATGTTCTTACTTCAGCTACAGAGGAAATTTCAGGATCACTCTTTGGTCAGAGCACATGCTTAAAACATAACAGGTTATAAATACAGAAAGTATTAGTGATGTAAACACATGCACAATGCCGTAATGGCTACAGTAGATACCACTTGCTTCTCTACTAGGTCTGTTAGAGGAGATAAAGTTGTTAAAGATCATTTCAGTTGTGTAGACTAGTGGGTCTCTGAAACAGTTAACAGTGTATTTTTTCCATGGCTACTTAAAGTATCACTACATCTTGGACTTCACAGGCTAATTTAATCAGAATATGTACATGGTAAATAATAGATCATACTTACTTAAACCTGGATAAAAGACCACTGCCTTAGATTATTTCCTGGCATTTACGAAGTTTTCAATTAATACTTTCTAAGCAATAATACTTTTAACAAGAAACCCGCCATTACTAAATTATAAGCATTTTTTATATTATGTATGTTATATGTGATATTTTACAGAAATTTGATTTATAATAAAAGAACTTTGAGTTCAGTGGCTCTGCATGATTTCATTGTCTAGTTCATCTATGTCAATGGCTGATAGAAACTCAGGGGACAGATTTTTTACAGCGCTATTACTATATAAATATCTATTGAAGTA
The DNA here is from genome assembly GCF_049852395.1 of Peromyscus maniculatus bairdii. Lineage (NCBI taxonomy): Eukaryota > Metazoa > Chordata > Mammalia > Rodentia > Cricetidae > Peromyscus > Peromyscus maniculatus. Next base: position 49,698,457 of record NC_134860.1, on the reverse strand, counting down.
TATATATAAAGACATTTTAAACTAACCTAATACATATGTGATACTCATTCAGTAGTATGCAACACAGCACATGCTGTTCCTAAACGTATTTGCTAATATTGAAATGTGGTTCTAAGTCTGTCTGTGAGTTTCCCGTATCTATTGTACAGGTATTAGCTGAATCATTCTCTCATGGACAGACATGCATTAGTGTTTAAGTGCCATATTATTATAGGAAAAACTGGAAAATAAGGATAATAAACTGACATTTAATAGGACCTATAGATTGCTTAGGAAATATTAAACCACAGAAAGTAGCTGAAGGAGTGCTCCCAGTTGTCTTTTCAGGAGAGCACAGTTCTTCCAGGCAGACAGAAGAACTTTGATCAACAGCCGCCCCTTCAAAGCAGTCCTGGTCTGTCCCCAGAGAACTATGACAACAGTATACATTGAAAATCTCCCCATTTGTCCAAACAATCACATTTGGAATTTCTGTCTCGGTAAAACATAGTTAATTACTCAAACCGTAACTTGGGGATATGAAAATATAAAAGCTAACAAAGATTTCTGACCCTGACTGGCTCCCTTTTCTCCATTCATCCAGGCATGCACACTGACTACAAGAATTTTCCCTTGTTAATCTCTAAGTAGTCAAGTGGTTTCTAACTGACCAGGCTTGTTAATTCTGTCACAAAATTACTTCAATCATCCAAAAGTGCATCTATCTTCCTCTGTTCATGCCAGTAGCTATTTAGATACCTTTTAAAAATATGGTTAACTGGGAAAAAATGTGGTAACTGTCAGACTTGCAACAAGAGATGTCTGTGTTTATTAATATTCATCATTTAATTGCTCCTATAAAGACAGTCAATATCACCTGGATCCTATTACCCCATTTGGTATCCCTGTATAAACTATTGACTTTATGATATAACATATAAATATCATCTTCTTTGCATGATGATATCTGCACTTTTCCCATGAATGACTTCCTCCTAATATGTGCCATCAAAAATGACAAAAATCTACATAATTATAGCTCTTCTAAAATAATACAATATAAAGTGCACTCACATGTAGAATACATTTCCATTTGTTTCCAATAAGGAAGACAGTGGCCTTGGTTGGGAATCAGTGAATTATGAGAACTTTTATGATTTATTTCATAGCCCATGCTCATACAAACCACAGAATAACAACCCATCTCCATTCAGAAAGTGATAAAATTGGCATTGTGTTCATTTGTCCAAATTTAAAGTCCTATGAATATAGAAAATATGAATTTACTAGGGAGTATTTCCACAAGGTATTGGACCATAGAATTATGTGAAACTCTAAAATGGGTCTTCACACAAAACATAAAATTGACCTTCTGTTTCTTTTTATGCCTGTACATCCTTTTATCTTCTGGTGAGAATATGTGTATTTTTTTTGATAACCCAGTAGTGCAGCTATCAAATACTATTAGATGACCCAACAAGTCCATGACACAGAACCAAACACCAGAAAAATTTTCTTGAATCTATTTCTAGGTCGCATTCTTTAATTGAACGAAAATGTAAATGAAACCAAATGTGTGGAAGTCAGTGTTTTGAGTGGAGAAAGGGTCTACTTTATGGGCTGGAGAGATGGCTCAGCGGTTAAGAGTACTGACTGCTCTTCCAAAGGTTCTGAGTTCAATACCCAGCAACCACATGGTGGCTCACAACCATCTGTAATGAGATCCGGTGCCCTCTTCTGGACTGCAGCCATATATGCAGGCAGAACACTGTATACATAATAAATAAATAAATCTTAAAAAAAAAAAAAGGGTCTACTTTATGTTTAAAATATGTATTGTTCATTTAACATCTGTGCCAATTACTCTTTAGGTCCTATGAAACCAAAAAATGAAAGTTAAAAGTGTTAACTTATATCAATGTACAAAATATAAGTAGGAGGACACATAGAAAAAATACTTACTAAAACTTGGTCATATGATAGTTAAGGTGTCTAAGAATTACTAAAAGCATGTCCTAACTCACATAAATATATAGCAGAGACAAAATAATTCAGAACAAATATTTCATTCTTTGAATCCAGAGTGTTTTGGTCTGGTGTTACTTTTTTATTTGATTATTTTTATATTTCAAACTATAGTAAAATTTCTTCCTTCCATTTCACTCTTCAAATTCCCTATATAAATCACCCCACTCTACTCCATATTCATAGCTTCTGTGCCCATTCATTGTTATTTCATGCACGTATATATATTTTTTTATTTTACTAATCATATGGTTTTACCAGAAATTCAGAGGTCTTAAAAGCACATATCTTTTTAGGCTCTCATGTTTTCAAACCACAAATGATGTAGGGATCTGACCGCATTTCCTCACTGAAAACTTACTGGTGAGGTCAGAATGATGAAGGATGCTGACAGCCTCAAAAGTATCCAGAAAAATAGAGTGCAGTCTTTGTAGACCTGTAAACCCAGGACTTCAGAAGGTGAAGCCAAATATGGACCAAGGGAACTACAAAAGCCTGAGTTGAATTGTTTCAATGTTTGAGACTGTTCCAAATGCACCTCAAATATACTACCCTCAATTCATACAGCAGAACTAAACATTTCATTATAAAAAGATCTAGAAACCACAAGGGAAAGAAGACATGGGCCTTTTTATTTTCTGGAATACAGCATCATGAAATGACTGTTCACAGAAAAGATCATTTTGTGTTTTACTCAGGCAAAATAACTCACACAAGACTTCACTCTTTTCTAATTCACCACCTAGTACATGTTACACAGAAACACTGTCTTTGTCTTTCATTTTCTGTAAAATAATAATTAGGCAGAAGCTTATAATTTTGGAACTTTGAAAAACTATTCAGATGAAGTAAGATACATAAAATATAGAGCTCAGATCTCCACCAGGGAAGACCTTAAGTGTCACACACTCATAGTAGCTTTCTTCAAATCTATAGTTACAAATTCACCCTCACCATCATCCCACAGTACTTTAGATTGCATATAAAACAACTTAGTTGGACATATTTGCTGCTCTCTTTGGTCATAGGAGTAAAGTGTGGAGAAGGAATAATGAAGGCCGGGAAGAACAGTGAGGACTGCCTAGCTGAGTCCCAGACCAGTTTGGCCACAGGAGTCCCTGGTAGAAAGTGTTTGTGGGACTTGATGGCCCTCCAAAAGGAATGAAGGTGGGGTGGGAGAGAACGCTTTGAGAGGGTCAGCAGGAAAGACCTAGCTGCTTCTGCAGCAAGTAGTAGAGTCCCCAGGAGGTAGGGTGATGAGGAAGAGCTCCTATAAGCAGGCTGCAACAGGACTGTGAGACTGGGAACATGGAAATGATGGACAGGAAGGACAGGGAAAATTGCCCACCTGAGTCCCAGCCCTGTGTAATCACTGGAGACCACTGGCAGAAAGTGTTTGTGGGGATCAGAGCTGGCACAAAGGAATGGAGATGGGCTAGAAGGAAGGCTGGGGGAGTTGGCAGGAAAGAGCTAAGCTGGTTGGTTCCACACCAAGAGCCAGGGTCCCCGGGGCTGTGCATCTTCATAGAAACACTTATTTGGTCTTTTGTTCTTAAGAATGTTGAGGAGGTGGCACCGGAGGATTAATCCTAGGGTCTTACAGATGCTAAGCAAGCACTAACATAAAACTACATCCCCAGTCTTTTCTACTTTTACCACTTATTTTGAGACAGTCTCACTAAGTTGCCCTGCCTGAAGGACACAGTAAATAAGACAAAATGACAGCCTACAGAATGGGAAAAGATTTTCACTAAACCCACGTCTGATAGAGGGCTGACCTCCAAAATGTATAAAGAACTCAAGAAACTAGACATCAAAATAACAAACAATCCAATTTTAAAAATGGGCTATAGAGCTAAACAGAGAATTCTCAAAGAATTTGAAATGACCAAAAGACATTTAAGGAATTGCTCGGCATCCTTAATTATCAGAGAGACGCAGATCAAAACAACTCTGAGATACCATCTTACATCTATCAGAATGACTAAGATCAAAAACACTAATAACAGTTTATGTTGGAGAGGATGTGGAGCAAAGGGAACACTCCTCCACTACTGGTGTGAGTGCAAACTTGTACAGCCACTTTGGAAATGAGTATGGTGATTTCTCAGAAAATTGGGATTCAATCTACCTCAAGACCCAGCTATACCACTCTTGGGAGCAATGAAGGGTGAGGATCGAGGGAAAGAGAGTGGGAGATCCCAGCTGGATCAAGAACAGAGAGGGAGAACAAGGAATAGGAGACCATGGTAAATGAAGACCACACGAGAAAAGGAAGAAACAAAGTGCTAAAGAGGCCCACAGAAATCCACAAAGATATCCCCACAAAAGACTGCTGGCAATGGCCGAGAGACAGCCGGGACTGACCTACTCTGGTAATGGGATGGCCAAACACCCTAATAGTTGTGCCAGAAACCCCATCCAAGGACTGAGGAATCTGGATGCAGAGATCCACGGCTAGGCCACGGGTAGAGTCTAATTAGCGAGAAAGAGGAGGGTTTATATGAGTGAGAATTGTTGAAACCAAAGTTGGATAAAGCACAGGGACAAATAGCCAAACGAATGGAAACACATGAACTATGAACCAAAGGCTAAGAGGCCCCCAACTGGATCAGGCCCTCTGAATAGGTGAGACAGTCGATTGGCTTGATCTGTTTGGGAGGCATCTAGGCAGTGGTATCAGGTCCTGTGCTCATTGCATGAGTTGGCTGTTTGAAACCTGGGACTTATGCAGGGACGCTTGGCTCAATCTGGGAGAAGGGGACTGGACCTGCCTGGACTAAGTCTATCAGGTCCATCTCAGTCCTCAGGGGAGGCCTTGCTCTGGAGGAGGTGGGAATGGGGGGTGGGCTGGGGGGAAGAGGAGGGGGGCAGGAAGGGAGAGAACAAGGGAATCTGGCTGTTATGTAGAACTGAATAGTACTGTAAAATAAAATAAAATAATAAAAAAAAGAAAAAAGAAAACCTGCCATAACACCTGAAAAGTGAGATGGATGGTAGCAAGTATTTACGATGTGACTAATTAAATAGATATTTTAAGCTGATTGGTTTTCACAGTTCCTCACTAAGTGTAATTTGAAGATAAATCTATTGGTGACATCAATGTCCACATGGCCAGCTGACCAAAATATTGTACCACCAGCCTCTGACACCAAACATCTGAAAGGTGGTGTTGCCCTTCAAGAAGCTAAAGTGGATTGTGGCATTTGCTTTACAGTATTTTTAACAGTGAAGAATTTTTAATACTAAGTCTTGTACAACAGTAACCCTGACCAGTAATTTTACTGTCTTAGTGGGTTTAAAACTATTAAATGTGCCAGCAGAATGTTTAAAAAAAAAAAAAAAGACCCAGCTATACCGCTCTTGGGTATATACCCAAGGAATGCTCAGTCATACCACAAAAACACATGTTCAACGATGTTCATAGCAGCATTATTTGTAATAGCCAGAACCTGGAAACAACCTAGATACCCCTCAAATGAAGAGTGGATGAAGAAAATGTAGTACATATACACAATGGAGTACTACTTAGCAGAGAAAAACAATGAAAGCATGAAATTTGCAGTCAAATGGATGGAACTAGAAAATATCCTGAAGGAGGTAACCCAGACTCAGAAGGACAAACATGGTATGTACCCACTCATAAGTGGATATTAGATATAAAGCAAAGGGTAATCTGCTGTGGGATGGTCTGTATGTCAAATTACTCTGATTGGTCAATAAATAAAATGCTGATTGGCCAGTGGCTAGGCAGGAAGTATAGGCGGGACTAACAGAGAGGAGAAAAGAAAGAACAGGAAGGCGGAAGGTCACTGACAGCCGCCGCCATGACAAGCAGCATGTGAAGACGCCAGTAAGCCACAAGCCACATGGCAAGGTATAGATTTATGGAAATGGATTAATTTAAGATATAAGAACAGTTAGCAAGAAGCCTGCCACGGCCATACGGTTTCTAAGCAATATAAGTCTCTGTGTTTACTTGGTTGGGTCTGAGAGGCTGTGGAACTGGCGGGTGACAGAGATTCGTCCTGACTGTGGGCAAGGCAGGAAAACTCTAGCTACAGTAATCAGGCAATAACCCACAACTCCAGAGAAGCTAACTAACAGGGAAAAACCAAAGAGGGATGCATGGACTGATCTGGGAAGGGGAAATAGATGAGATCTCCATGAGTAAACTGGCAATGGAGGGTAGGGGATAGGGGATGAGAACATAAGGGAATGGGGTGGTCGAGCTGGAACAGGGATGGAGTGGGAAAGTAATGAGAGAGATACTATGATAGAAAGAGATATCATGGGGATAGAGAAAAACCCAGTGCTAGGCAAGTTGCCAGGAATCCCCAAGGATGACCTCAGCCTAGACTACTAGCAATAGTGGAGAGGGTACCTGAACTGAACTGACTTGCCCCAGAGATCAGACCAGTGAATACCCTGTCATCACAGAGCTTTTCTTCAATGACTGATGATAGAAGCAGATGCAGAGATCCACAGCCAAACACCAGGCAGAGCTCCAGAAGTCCAGTAAAAGAGAGAAAAGATGGATTCTATGAGCAAGTGCATCAGGATCATGATGGGGAAACATGCAGGGATGATCAAACCAAACTAGAGGGAACTCATGAAAGTTGGATCAATGGCTGTGGCACCTACATGAGATTGGACTAGACCCTCTGCATGCTGAGACATCTGTGTAGCTTGATCTGCTTGGGAGGCCCCTGGAGGTAGAATCAGAATCAATCTCTGGTGCATGAGCAGGCTTTATGGAGCCCACTACCTATGATGGGACACCTTGTGCAGCCTTGAAGCAAGGGGAAGGGTTGGACTTGCCTCTACTGGATGTGCCTCCCCATGGGAGACCTTGCCTTCTTATGGGTGGGAGAAGGGGGTGTTGAGAGGGAGAGACTGGGGGGGAGGTGGAAAGAGGGGGATCTTTGATTGGTGTGTAAAATGAATGAAAAAAATTTGTTTAAAAAAAGTTGCCCTGGCTTGTCTTGAACTCACTGTGTAGACCAGCTGATCCACTTGTCTCAGCTTCCCAAGTACCTAGGATTATTTGCTTGTACCAACAGACAAGTTCTTTTGCTCATTTTAACCACATGCTGTTTGTTCTTTTATTGGTAAGCAGGACAGGGATTTTTTTAGAAAAAAAAAGTTCTCATTAACTATTTGAGAATTTCATACAATATATTTTATTCATATTCACCCACCACTCTATTCCCTAATTTCTTCCAGATCCACTCCCACATCTCTTTCCCCACAACCTCATGTCCTTTTCTTTCTTAGTTTAATAACCAATCAATTCCTATTTGTGCTGCCCATATACTTCTTAGAGTGGGGTCAGCCATCAGAGCATGGTTGACCTACTGGAGCAATACCCCTAAAGAAACAACCCCCTCTCTCTCACTTTCAATTATCTATGGATCTATCTATCTATCTTTCTCCCACAAGTCCTCAACTGTCCATATAACTCCTTTAGGATATTAGATAAAGGAACATTTTGGGGGGGCTAAGAGCCAATATTTATTTCTATTTTTTCAATGTCATTTTTTTACAGATAATGCATTTTTAATCATATTCTTTCTTTTCTCCCAACTCCTCCAAGAAACAAAGGTCAACACAAACAAACAAAAAACCAATAATCTAATAAATACTAAAGCAAAACAAAAAGCACACACACAAAAAAAAATGGAGTCCATATTGTGTTGACTAACTACTCCTGGGCTCAGGGCCTGACTGGAGTGTGATTGATATACCCAATGATACTCTATTGGAGAAAAGTAATGTCTTAGTTAGGGTTTCTATTGCTACAATGAAACACCATGACCAAAAATCAAGTTAGATGGAAAAGGTTTATTGGGCTTATACCTACACATTGTAATCCATCATTTAAGGAAGCAAGGAACTCAAACAGGAAAGGAACCTGATGCAGAGGCCACGGAGGGGTGCTGTTTACTGGCTTACTCCTCATGGCTTGCTCAACCTGCTTTCTTATAGAACCCAGAACCACCAGATCAGGGATGGCACCACCCACAATGGGCCCTCCCCTATCAATCATTAATTAAGAGAATGCCCTACAGCCAGATCTTATGGAAGCATTTTCTCACTTGAGGTTCCCTCCTTTCAGATAACTGTAGCTTTTGAGTTGGCACAAAACTATCCAAGACAAGTGATTTTCTGTTTCCAATCAAGTCAGTTACAAATTGTTTCTTGGTTAATGGTGGGACTTTGTCTCCACTTCCTCTTCTCTGTGCTAGGATTTTGTCTGGGTTGAACCTGTGAGGGTCTTGTGAGTACTATCACAATCTCTATGAGTTCACATGTATATCAGTCCTATTATGTCTAAATGATACTGTTTCCTTGGAATCATCCACCACCTCTGGCTCTTACAGTCTTTACATCTTGTCTTCCATATAGATCCCTGAGCATTGATGGGGAGAGAGTTGATTAAAAAGATTCCATTTAGGACTGAATGCTCCAAAGTCTCTCACTCTCTGCACATTATCCAGTTGTGAGTCTCTCTGGTAAGTATCAGCTACTACAAGAAGAAACTTCTCTGATGAGGGTTGAAAGATACACTGATCTATGGATATAGCAATATGTCATTAGAAGTCTTTTATTGCTATGTTCTTTTAGGAGAATAATAGTAGTAGGTTTCTCCCTAGGGCCTATGACCTATCTAGTCTCCGATCCTTGGCCATTTTAACAGTGTCAGGTATGGAATCCTACTCATGGAGTGTGCCTTAAATCCAATCAGAAATTGTTGCTCTGGTAACACTGTGCAACTATTGTACTAGTATATTTTGAAAGCAGGTTGCTATTATAGGTTGCAAGATTTGTAGCTGAGTGATACTGATGATTACTTTTCTCCTCTAGTAGAGTGTAAAGTATATCTCATCACCATGAACGCCAGTCAGTGGTTAGAGTGAAACTGCTAGTTGGGAACCACATCAATTTCTCCAAATTTGATGACAGAAGTAAGTGGTGTCAGACTGTGAAGAGTAAACAATAGCCTTAGCAGTAGCCATACTAGGAGCTTTTTAAATATATTCTAGAAGCTAGAACTTTATCAGAAACATGATTTTTAATATTTTTTTCCATTCTCTAGATTGTCTTTGTGCTTTTTGATATTGTCCTTCTATGTATTAATATTGTTAATTTTAAAGACAATGTATCTGCTTTGCCCTTCATTGTTAGTGCTTCGGGTGGCTTGTCTAAGAATCCATTGCTAAATCTAAGGCTGTAAAAATTACTCCTAAGCTTTCTTCTATAAGTTTTCTCTATTCTCTCTTTAATTTAGGTCTTTGATACATTTTTGAACTAATATTTATACCTCATATGAGGTAAGGATTCAACAATCTTCTGACATATATGTTCAGTTGTCCCAACACTGTTTGTCAAAGAGATCATCTTTTCCCCCACTGAAAGGTCTTGTCATCTTTGTTGAAAATCAATTGGCCATAGTTATATGGGCTTTTCTGGTCTCTCAGTTCTATCCTGTTGAATCTATTTATCTATAATCCATGACCAAAAGTAAACAAAAAAATTATTGTAGGCTACTGATTTATAACAAATGTCTTCCAGACAAGCATGAGTCAGGAATTTTTAAAATACAGATTCTTGGGTCTTACCCTAGATCAAAGTAATTGGAATCTTGTAAGTGTTTTTTCCAGGAGACGAAGGACAATTGTTTTAAAGGAAAAAAATCCAGAACAGGCAAGCTGAAAATGTCAGCGCTTCCTGGAGGAGGAGAACAAAGGAGAGAAGGAAAAAGTCAAGACATTTGAGTATCAGCACTGAGGTCAGCCACATGGTAAGGAGGGGATTTTTGAGAAAGGAAACCCAAAGTACCATAAAAACCACAGTTGGGTTTTAGTTATCATGCAAAACAGACAGGGAGAAGAGACAGAGAGAGAGAGAGAAAGAGAGAGAGAGAGAGAGAGAGAGAGAGAGAGAGAGAGAGAGAGAGAGAGAGAGAGAGATACAAGTCCTAGGTAGGGAACCAGAAGAACTCAGAAGAAAGGTTTGTTTGCTTTTAATACCCAAATCAAAGTGTATTAGAATTTCTTGATGGGTTCAAAAGAGTACCCATCCATTACACTCATCCACACTTTTTTTCTTTTTCTCCTCCAAGAATAGACCTGTGAATAATGAACCCAGGACACTTTCAGGCGCTTTGACAGCTGTGGGAGTGGCTAACATCAAAGCATGAGATTCCTCCCAGATGACTTCTAGAGAGGAAAAGATAAAAGAAATTTGACCATCATTTAATTTTTAACTTAAAACAATAGTGGCCCTGTCTCTCTGGGCCCCCAGTAGGCACTTCAGGACTGAATTGATACAAGGCCATGTTATCTTCTATCTGGGTAGCTTTTTCCTTATCAAGAAGAAAATCATCAATGAGAAATTATTGTTTAAATAACACCTTGTACATATGTAAGCCTCATGTGTGGGGAGTGAGGTCCCCTGGAAAGTTAAAGAAATATTCCAATCATTTTAGTCTTTGGTAATACTTTGCTATTGGGTGTTTAAGACCTTGCAGGTGCCCAACATTAATTATTTTCTGTTGCTGCTGCTGGTTGTTGTTGTTGTAGCTATTGTTGTTATTGTTCTGCTGACTGGGGGCTGGAACTCTAGCCCACCTCCACTACCCACACTCCCCATCTCTAAGCACCCGCCATCTTGAATTACATTTGTATAATATTTCTGTTGTTGATAGTTCCCTTTGCTGCTTAAGCTTTCCTTTAATTCCTCAGAGTGTGGAAGCTTAGTTGGGTGGGGTCTTGCCCTGAGGACACCACTCCCTGTATTCCATTTTGAATCTGCTTTTCTTAAAACTTTTTATCTCCTTGAACACAAGAATTGGCTCCAATATTACATTTCCTAGTGCTCCTTTTCTTCTCAAACTGTACATCTTTCTCTTTGCCCAACTTGCTCTTTTTATTGTAGTGCATAAGAGTGATCACTATCATGATGGGGAGACGGGCAGAGATGATTGGCCACACTAGTGGAGGCCCATGAACTGTGGACTGGTGGCTGTGAAGCCCCCATGGGACTGGACTAGGCCCTCTGGATATGGAAGACAGTTGTTTGGCTCAAACTGTTTGGGGGGCACCCAGGCAGGGGGATTGGGATCAGTCCCTGGTATATGAGCAGGCTTTTGGGAGCCCAGTGACTGTGATGTGATTCCTCATGCAGCCTTGGTGCAGTGGGGAGGGACTTGGACCTGCCTAGGCTCAGTGTGCCAGGCTCTGCTGACTCCCCATGGGAGACCTTGATTTGGGGGGTGTGGGGATGTGGGGATGTGGGGTGGCTTGGGAGGGAGGGCTGGGAGATGGGAGGAGGAGGGATCTATGGGTGGTATGTAGAGTGAGTAGAAATTTTCTTAATAAAGAAAAATGAAAAAAAATGTGATCACTAGTAACCATGTAACATAATCAATATTAGACTCCCTTGAAATCTCCTCTGTCAACAACATTAACCCAATACACTTCAGTTTAGCCTCAGGCAAATTCTTAGGACAAGGGCAAAAAGCAGACACATTTTTTCCAAAATATCTTAAGAATGGTCTTCAATATTATTCTCCTCTAAAACCTCTTGAGCTGGGCTACCGTAGTCCAAATCACCCCCAACACTACTGTCTTCCATGCTCTACCAGGATATCCCATTAATCCCCATCTAAAACATTCAACTGCTTTTCTAGTCCACAGTCCCAAAGTCTTCCATATTTGTCCAGCAAACAGCATGGTCAGGCCTAGCACAGAAATACCCTAGTCCCTGGTACCAAGTTCTATCTTAGTCACTGTTCTATTGCTGTGAAGAGACACCATGACCAAGGCAACTCATAAAATGAAGCACTTATTGGAGTCTTGCTAACCGTTTTAGAAGCTCAGTCTATGATCTTCATGGCAGGAAGCAGACAGGCATGGCACTGAAGAAGTAACTAAGAGTTTTGCATTCTGATCCATAGGCATCAGACAAAGAGAGAGAAAGAGAGACACTGGGCCTGGTGTGCACTTTTTGAAACCTCCATTCCTATCTCCAGTGACACACCTTCTCTAAGAAGGCCACTCCTCCTTCACCAAGGCTATACCTCCTAATCCTTCCCCAACAGTTCCACTCCCTGGTACTAAGCATGCAAATATATAAGCCTATGGGGGCCATTCTCATTCAAACCACCACATTGGTGGTGTGCATAGCATCTTCCAGCACTATGACAACTAGCAAGTAAGTATGTTCTATGACTCAAGCATGTGATGTCTTCAGGCATACGGTATTACCATCAAATTCTGGACCATAAGCAAGAGCATTGTTAATAGCCTATAATGTTAGAGGTCTATGAACCCTCCTTTACCAAAAACTCCAAAAGACTTAACCCATTCCTGACAGTGGATTTGGTTTTTGTTTGTTTGTTTGTGTTTTTGTTTTGCTTTTTATTTATTATGCTGCCATGAGTAGCAGGGGCATTGTTGCCCCCAATGAAGGCCAAATCCATTTAACATTTCATATGTGTGTTTGTATGTGTTTTAGAAAGCTTCTACAGTAGTCAGTTTCCAAATGACTAGTTCAGAGTATCGTTAGTGTTAGTAATCGCTTCCTGTATTCTGTTCTCTACCCTGCCCTCCCATCACTGCCCCCATCCTTGTCCCCATCCTCGCTTCCACTCGCGTCCCTGCTCCCCTCCCCCGTCCCCATTTCTATCCCTGTTTAACTCAGCTTCCTTTTTATCTTCTGGAAACATTCCACCATCTTAGGAAAGTGTTTTATCACATAGAAATCATTTGCGTTTTAAACACCTTCATTCTCACATCCTTCTAACATCATTTTCCTACTTACCAGCTTTATCTTATTTTGTTTCTTATACCATGAAACATAGCAACATTAATAAATTTATCATCTGCTGTGAGTTGGGTTTTTTTTTTTTTTGGTTTTTTTGTTTTATTTTGTTTTTGTGGGTGCAAAGTAATGTCTACCCTCTCCTCATGAGGTCTCAGTGACTCGTCAGTGTTCAAGTCTACCAAAGTTCACCCTGAGGAGCCAATCAGCTTGTTAGGCCTACTTACAGAGTAAAGATTACAAGTTAGTGACAGAAATGTGAAGAATGTGAAAGAAACTATGCTGCATTTTGTGTCTTTTTTCTCTTTTGACAGTTTTATGCTTGAATCCAATGTAATTTTGTTGCATTCACTATTTTCACTATTTCACTCCTCACTATTTTCTCTCTTTTCCACCCAACTCTTGCTTATTCTTCCCAATAATTTCTTCTCTTACACATTCATTCTAGTATTTGAAGTCTTAGCTAGAGCTGTAATATAAAAGGAAGAAATAAAATGGATAAAATAGGAAAGAAAAAAGTCAAACTTTGCTTACTTTCAGATGACATTTTTCTGTATATAAGAGACACAAAACATCTCAACAGAAAACTTCCAGAAGAGGTAACTATTATCACAATGAAAAAACACATAATTAACAAACAAAAATCAGTAGTGAAAAAGGAAGCGTAGTCAGAAAGAAAGTGGAAAACATATCATTCAAAATAGCCTCAAAAACTTAAAAATCTTATAATAAACTTACCAGAAAAGTTACTACAGTGGAAACATTAAAACACTGAGGACAGAAATTTAAGAAGACAATAGAAGATTGAAAGGACCCCCATACCCATAAATTGAAAAAAAAAAAAATGTGAAAACAGCCATCCTGCCAAAGCAAGTACCTATGTTAAAGTAGAGAAAGGGGTATCTTTTTCCCTTTTGTTTTGGTGGGATCTCTAAATACTACTAGTTAATTTAATTATACACAATATTCCCCCAAAGAGTCAGGTGTTCAGGTCCTATTTTTCATTAAACCCTCTTAGTGGTAGATGCCAAGGCTATTACATCAGCAGTCACAGAATTAACTTTTCTTAACTATAACTTGGCAAGCTGATGTCACTGTTGGGATGTTTCCTTGGAAATAAAGCCTGGATATTCAGGTAGACCAACAGCAATGCAACAGCTGCCAGCCACAGCTGTTTGCTCCCTTCATGGTTCCCCTTCAGAGCTCAAAGATGGATATTCCATCTGGAACGAATGGTAACACTCGCACCTAAAGTGTGCAGTAAAGCACACAAGATGCTTTGGCCACACTGGTGTTCTGACTGATTGGTGATGTTTGGTTTTTAAATTGTCCTGATAAACTGGTACAACTGTAAAGAAGACTGCTCATAGCTCTCCATCTCTACTCATCACTAGGTCTAAAAAACGACAAGACATGCTGCTCTTATAGGACATCTTCAGTCCACCGGACACCATCCTAGGAAATCTTACTGCAGAATTATTTACATAGTGAAAAAAGGACTATAGTAAAAATACAAAACTATGATTTTGCTGTGACTTATGACAAACTGTGAACCAGCTCTCGAGGGAATTTCAAGATCTTCCACTTTCTTCACAGAAAAAAGTCAGTGCACACACAGTTTTCTGACTATCCAACTTCAACTAAGTCCTTCCCTCTACTGGAAGATAGTTTTCATTATACTCAAACTACAGGACAGAAAATCCAGGTATTTTTGAAGGGAGTGAGAGCATCAGAAAGCACTCAGGTGAGTTTTATAGATATTTGCATTTTATTCTCATTTTGCCCTTACTCATCATCTCCTACATTTTCCTGAAATGTACTTTAGTGCTCCATATATTTTGATATTTCTTTAGTTTATCTTATGTGTGTGAGTGTTTTGTCTGCACATATGTATGTGACATGTGAATGCCTCTGGTGACCTTGGAGGTCAGAAGAATGTATCAGATTTCCTGGAAATGGAGTTATAGGTGCTGGGGTCCAAGCCCAGGTCCTCTACAAGAGTGACAAGTGCTATTAACTGCTGATCCATCTCTCCCTACCATATTTCTGACATCAGTTATTTCATGTCATTGGACATTACATTTTCAAAGCATTTTTCCTGTGAGTTCACAGAAGTAAAAGGAAAATGCTGAGAGGAGGGAAGGGTAGTTAAAAGTGTGTATCCCCATTCTAGGAGAAGGAAACAAAGTCTTTGCTTCAGAACAAATTTCACATGATTAATTTAAAATCAGCCCCTGGCCCTTCAAGTGTCCATTTTAAAACAAGGAAAATAGCTGTAAGGCATTAACTAAATAATTGAAATAGTTCTCTGTAGCAAAAACTGTGAAATGCATGTTCTAAGAAAAATGATAAACTATAAAATTAATCCATAGTTACATAAAGATGTTACTGTAAATACTAACAAAACACTAGCCTGGTTATTTTTCAGGTATTAATCAAAAGACCTCTGTCCAAAAAGTATCTTGTTTGCCACAATTCTGTTTTGTTAGAGCCTCAGTTGACGGTACCGTTAATTTTTATGTTGACATGGACAGCAGAAGTGGGCGTTTTTTGCATAAGGCTGGCATGGTGGGTGACAGGGAGTGTTAGAAACCCCTGAGCAGTATGGGGAAGACTCATGTGTCCAGCAGAGTCTGACCTGAGGAAAGTTAGAAGGCAGACAGCACAGGATGAGGGGTCCAGGGACAAAGAGAGACAGGCTCCCAGGGTGAGCCACCACTGGAAAGCTGCAGACAAAGGTGGCATGAGGAGGCAAGCCTGAAAAATGGGGCTCCCTAAAGATCACACCCCAAACTGACTCAGGACACCTAAGAGAAGAAAGGTCATAAAGACACCTCTGCTTAACTTCTCCACCACAGATATTCAGAGTGATGGCAAGGTGGATGAAGCCTGGGGCAGGAGAGCTGAACTCTAGACCCAGCTGTGACTCCAATTATGTGTAACCTTGAGCCTAGTGCTTTACCTCTGTATGCCTCATTTTTGCCATTTGGAAAATGAAAAAAAAATGTAAACTCTCAGCTCCCTTCGAGAACTAAAACCCTGTGACTCTTATATAGAGCATAAAAATATTATAAAAGCAGGAGTCGGGGTGGAGAGAGGTCTCAGCAATTAAGAGCACTCTCTGCTCTTGCAGAGGACCCAAAGTCTGTTGCTAGTACCCACATGGAAGCTCACAATCATCTATAACTCCAGTTCCAGAAGAATCTGTAGCCCACTTGTGGCTTCCATGGGCACCAGGCATGCACAGGGTGTACATGAATATGTGTGAGCAAAACAAGATAGATAGATTGATGATAGGCAGATAGATAGATAGACAGATGATAGATAGACAGACAGACAGACAGACAGACAGATAGATAGACAGATGATAAATAGATAGATAGATAGATAGATAGATAGATAGATAGATAGATAGATAGATAGATAGATAGATAGTGCAAACATACATACACACATAAAATCTTTTAAAATAGCAATATTGCATGGATCAGAGGAAAGCTAATGTAAAAGAAAATAAAACAGCTTCCTTGAATTTACTTGTAGACCAGTAAATCAATCAACAGAATGAGAATCTGAAGATCTGGAGATGATCTAGTCAACTCACAGATGTTGCTACGCCTAGACCTTGACCTCTAGGTTAAGGGCTACTAGGGTTTTGTGCAGCCTTCTCTAAGAGATGCTCAACAAGCCTCACAGCCACATTGCCAGCTGTCCAGCAGCATGGTGAGCTGCTGTAGCCTTCTGAGACTGACATTATGGAAATTAAGCTCAGCACCCGGGGAAAGCCACCAGGAGATAAGGGTTTTGGTCTAGTGAAAAGTACAATCAATGGGACAATAAGGGAAGCTATATTCAAAGGCCAAGTTTATGGACCTTACACAAAGTCCCTATTCAGAGTATGGAGAACTTTAGTCCATAACCCAAGCTGGGTATAATGGCACACACCAGCAAACTCAGCACTTGGAGGCAGAAGGATCAGGAGTTCAAGGACATCCTCAGCTGCATAGCAAGACTGGGCTATTTGAGACTTGTAAATCTAAACCTGATGCATTGCTACAGTAAGGGAGAAACACCTTGTTTGGACTCTCCACCCGCTTCTTCAAGGGGATTTTAATTTCCTGGTAAATCAAGGTTCACTATTGCATTATTCTCATGGTGTGGGGTTAGCATCTAGTGAAGATGATGAAACATGATTTGTTTTTAGGAAACACAAGACGGGGCTGTAGCTCAGAGTTAAAGCAAGCACTTAATATGTGTGAGCTGCCATCAAATCCCCAGCACCAAGGGAGGAGGGAGGGAGAGAACAGAAAATAAACATAAGATATTCGACCCACAACTTCTAGATGAAGTCATAAATGACCAAGAAATTAAGTGACCAAATGGTTGACACAAATGTTAAGTGTTACATCTGTTTCACATTTTTTTCTTTAATTTTGACAGAGATCTGAAAGAATGGAAAAGGCTGTCCTTGTCAACCAAACTTCAGTCATGTTTTTTCGGCTGAGAGGTTTATCTGTAAATCCAAAGGTACAGATGGTTGTGTTTTTCATGTTCCTCATTTTCTACGTCCTCACACTGATTGGTAACATCCTCATTGTCATAACTATCATATTTGACCGCCGGCTCCATACACCCATGTATTTCTTCCTCAGCAATCTGTCCTTCATTGATGTCTGCCATTCCACAGTCACTGTCCCAAAGATGCTGAGAGACACCTTGTTAGAAGAAAAGCTCATCGCTTTTAATGCCTGTGTGGTCCAGATATTCTTCCTACATCTCTTTGCCTGCACGGAGATCTTCCTGCTTACAGTCATGGCCTATGATCGGTATGTGGCCATTTGTAAACCCCTGCAGTATATGACCATAATGAACTGGAAGGTGTGTATGATTCTGGGAGGGGCCATGTGGACAGCAGGGACCATCCACTCCATATCTTTCACCTCACTCACCATCAATCTTCCCTACTGTGGTCCTAATGAGATTGACAATTTCTTCTGTGATGTACCTCAGGTAATCGAACTGGCTTGCACAGACACCTACATCACTGAGATTCTCATTGTCTCCAACAGTGGTATGATCTCTATGGTATGCTTTGTGATTATTGTAGTGTCCTACGCAGTCATTCTCGTGAGTCTAAGGCAACAGATCTCTGAGGGGAAGAGAAAAGCCCTGTCCACCTGTGCAGCCCACCTCACCGTGGTCACACTGTTCCTGGGACACTGTATCTTCATCTACTCACGCCCATCCATCAGCCTCCCCGAAGACAAAATTGTTTCTGCATTTTTCACTGTTGTTACCCCTCTGCTGAACCCTATAATCTACACCCTTAGGAATGAGGACATAAAGAGCGCCTTGAAAAAGTTAATCAGGAGGAAAGAAATAAAGGAAAAGTGAAAATACTAAGTAATCCCTTAGAATTCTTGGTGATCTAAATCCAAGAAGCAACTATATATTGTATTTACCAGATGATATGACTTACAACATTTTCTTTGCAATATCTAGGCCCTATATCTAACAATCACAATAAAGTCTGTGATTGGTAACATCTTCCACTTCTAGAAATTGTCACAGGCACTGGACACTTACCTAACTCTCTCAACAGCAGTAGATTACATGCTCGTCTAAACAAGGGAACAAAAGCTCACACTGAGCAGATAGCATGCTGAAAGTCACCCTGCTTATAAAGACGTGACTCAAAAGGTCCAGAATGTAGCTAGTGCAGAATGTGTATTTGGTATAGAGAAGGCCCTGGGTTCAATTCCCTTCAGAAAAAAAAAAAAGAGTCACAAGATTGGATTTCAAATCAAATCAACTATTGCTGGAAGAACTGGGGGAAAATACCAACTTGAATTCATTATCTCATTCTGCTGCTCCAGCTTTCCAATTAACCAGAAATGTAAACAACACTTGAGTTTCTGGACTGCCCTCATCTGCATTATTCATTTTGGTGTTTGCCTAGAGGACTTCCCAAGTTCTGGTAAATGAAACAAAGGACATTTGACTATCACTGGTGACAAAGAGAGACTTTGAACCATTGAGGTGACTAATGCTCTTGAGAGTTCATCCAAATCTGCCATCCTAGTAATGAAGTGGGAATATTTTATTGTTTTTTTATTTTACAAATACTTCCTGAGCACAAAATTTGTGCAGGATAGTAGATTTATTGTTACAAGTACAACTAATACATAGACACTTCTACTTGGAGTACACAGTCTAGTATAAAGAAAAAGCAAAACTGAGAGCATCTAAATGTAGTTACAGATTCAGCAAATGCTGTCAAAGAATAGAACACCGTGAACATGCAGGGGAGGTGGGCCCTACACTGAGCGGTCCAGAGAAAGCTCTCTGAGGAAGTCACATTTTAGCTAGTTACGAAATATGAAAAGGAGCCAACCATGAAAAAGAAAACTAGAAAACACTCCAAAAAGAGAAAACTGTAGGTTCAAAGGCATTTGTTGAAAGAGATAGCTTGTTCCAAGAAGTTGCAACCACTGTGCTTAGAGCCTAGATAAGAGGTCATGCTGGAAGAAAGGGAGCATTGGAGAAGTGAAAAACATCTTTCTGTGTCCACTTAAGGAGTTTAGAGTCTTTTCCATAAAAAAAGAGAGGCTGCTAGAATGGAGCTAGCAGAGAAATGATATTGGTTTGTGTTAGATTAAATAGATTGTGTTGTTGTTTTTGAGATAGGCTCTCATGTAGCTCAGCCTGGTCTTAAACTCCTGATGCTCTTAACTCTAAGTCCCAGGCACTGGAGTGACAGACATGAGCTGCCATGCCTGACTTGGTCTATTTATTATGTAGAGAATGAACCCACTTAAGCAATTATTACTACACTACTAGTCATCACTTGAATTTTGCTTCAAGTACTAGAAGAGAATATCCATTTGAGTACATGTTCTATATCCAGCCCCTTTAATTTACTTGGGGTGGCCTACACCACAGCAAAGTGGCTTGTGACAAATGGAACTGGCAAAAAATAATGTGTCTCGTATATATATTTATGAAACAGAAAGTGGCTGTGCATGGTGGCACCAGCTGTCATCCCAGCACTTGGGAGGTAGAGGGAGGAAGATCAGGACTTCAGGATCTGCCTCAGCTATTTGTTGAGTTTAAGGTTGGTCTGGGTGACATAAGAACCTGCATTTACAAAGAAGCATGACATATTGGGAATCAGACATTCACTGTGACTCCATCAGTGACCGTCACACTGCAGTTCATCTGGGATCTCCAGAGCCATAAGCTATCAGCCATCAGTGAGGATGCCATCCATAAATTCCTGGGCCAAACCAAGTGTCTCTTAATGCTTTAGTTTTTGTTTTCTTTTATTTGGTGTTGTTGTTTTTGTTTTTGTTTGCCAATAAATATGTTAGGAGGTGATTCAAGCTTTTAAAGCTATACATGCATTAGGGGCCTTTTTAAGGTAGTACACATTAAGTTTTCACAGACAGGTCAGATCATCAATACCATGCTTACTTTCCCCAAATATAGCATGGATATGGATTTTATTATTTTATTTTATGTTTATTATTTTATTGTTTATTATATTATTGTTATCTTATATTAATGTATTGTGTATTGTTGGTATCTTATATAGTCATATATTAATTTATTTTATTATTATTTTATTTATTTTATTATTATTTCCCCTGGATAGCATTAAACCATATTTGGTGTTCTGCCTGGTATGGTAACTGAGCCAAGTTTTAAAATCATAGAGTTTGTATAAAACAAATGTCCTTTTCTTGTAGACAATGATAGACATGAGAATGGCTTTCCAAAGAGCACAGCAGAGCCCCTGGGTGCAGGGATCAGCAGAGGAACGCATGCTGTTTGGTAGAAAAAGTAACATCACACAATGTTGCATAGAGGTCACTAAGGCTGTCACCTGGGAATGGTCATGACTGTTTGCAATTGTGTTACGCTTCACAACTCTCTGGAAATGTAAAATAAAACATTTACTCTCCATTTCACATAAATTATTTCAGACTCAGGCAAAATATAAAAGTGTGTTTAGTTACTTGGTGAAGAATAAAATTAAAATATCTTGAATTTTGAAGGGGGGTTGTGGTTTTGATTTGGTTTGGTTTGGTTTTGGGGTCTTTTGGGAGGCAGCTTGGGTTTTGCTTTGTTTTTTGTTTTTTGGGTTTGTTTGTTTTTTGTTTTTTGTTTTGTTTTTTTTTTTTTTTTTTTTTTGAGATACGATCTCCTGTAGCCCAGGCTATCCTCAAATGCATTATATATCTCTGACTAGCCTTGAATTCATTATCGCCCGCCCTCACCTCCCAGGCTTTATGCTTACAAACATGTGACATCTTGAATAGCTCAAAAGACCTTGACTCTTGTTCAGGTGCTTTTCCTTCAACCACTGAATTTCTCAAGCAGTGACAACATTATATGTATTAGAATAACTGATTGCTTATCTTTTTATTTATCTTTTTTATTTATCTTTCTTTCTTTTATTTTTCTTTATTAAGAAATTTTCTACTCACTCCACATACCATCCACAGATCCCCCCTCCTCCCTCCTCTCACCCCCCAGCCCTCTTTTCCAAGCCACCCCCCATCCCCACATCCTCCAAATCGAGGTCTCCCATGGGGAGTCAGCAGAGCCCAGCAGGGCTGGAGGGATAGCTCAGCTGTTAAAGGCTAGGCTCACAACTAAAAATATAAGAATAACTGATGTTTTAATGTTTCTACAAAGTAAATAAGCAAATAAGGTGTTAGAGACTTATTGCTATACAACAGATACCAATGGGTCTGGATATCAATGTATGCAAATGTACACGATATAAAGTATAATCGGATTATTGTTTTCTAAATTCTTAAATATGAGTTTAATAGTGTGATGATATACTGTGTACCCTAATAAACTTGCCTGAGGATTAGAGGATAGAGCTAGCCACTAGATTAGACACAGAGCCAGGTGTGGTGGCACACACCTTTAATCCCAGCACTTGAGATCTCATGCCTTTGCTTGGGAAGCACACCGGCCTTTAATCCCAGGAAGCAATATGGCAGGGCAGAGAAAGTTATATAAGGCTTGAGGAAACAGGAACTCACTCTCTTTAGGCTGAGGACTTCATAGAGCTAAGAACTAGTGGCTGGCTGTTCTGCTTCTCTGATCATTCAGCTTTCACCCTGCTATCTGGCTCTGGGTTTTTTATTAAAAGACCATCTAAGACTGAAACAACAAATAGTGATTTCCAGACTTTCTTCCATCACCCTATATCATATAAGACTTTTATTTTGGCTTATGTTTTATAAGAGGATTAAGGAGTGGACAATATTTTATACGTTTTCATCAACTAGAGAGTGATGGTTTTCATATCTTTTTTTTTTTTTTTTTTTTTTTTGGTTTTTCCAGACAGGGTTTCTCTGTGTAGCTGTGCACCTTTCCTGGAACTCGCTTCGGAGACCAGGCTGGCCTAGAACTCACAGAGATCCGCCTGGCTCTGCCTCCCGAGTGCTAAGATTAAAGGTATGCACCACCACCGCCCGGCGGTTTTCATATCTTAATACTCTTGTGAACAGCTCCTGGTTGACTTAAAAGGACTGAATCTTGGCCCTGTCACTTCAATCATTGTTTGCCTTTTTGTTGCAGCTGGTGGGCCATTCATTTGTACCCTGTATATCTGTGATGTGCCCACGCCCACACTGTCTGGTGTCTATAATTCCCCGGAATACACTTGGGTATCATTTCTACAAGTTAACAAAATTTCAGTTAATATCATTGGATTCGAAATTCCTTTCAAAATAGGCAAAATTCTCCACAGGAGCCTCAAACTTCTGACCTTGTATTTCAAATGCATCATTAAGCCTAGTCTACAATAATAGGTCAGT
Source organism: Peromyscus maniculatus bairdii (assembly GCF_049852395.1). NCBI lineage: Eukaryota > Metazoa > Chordata > Mammalia > Rodentia > Cricetidae > Peromyscus > Peromyscus maniculatus. Next base: position 49,675,787 of record NC_134860.1, on the reverse strand, counting down.
GAGTTCAAACAGTCAGACTCTGAAATTGTGCAGATCTAAGCTCCCCTCTTACCTATTTTTATTGACTTTTCCAAAACAAACTTTAAAATGCTACTGGAAATGTTACCCAAAATGCTGTTTGTATTCTTTTTTAATGTTTCGGATATTTTTTTTAATTGTCCAAAAGAAAGCAGGCAGACACCAGGTTTCTATTTCAGTTGTATGTGTTAACTTCCCAGTTTAACTTGCATTTTCTGACATATAGCCATATGAATTTGAGGTCAATTTTTTGAAAATGCACTAAAGCTGCTTGCCTGTAACTTTTTAAAATCCTGATGAAAGAACACTACAAACATACCACTATTGAGGCAAAACAGGAACAAAGCTCAAAACACCAGACAAAAACCAAGTAAGAGTAAAAAATGCCCATTTTATCAATCTGTTGCTCCAAGCTGTAGCCCAGGATGGCCTGCTGGAATTGCGGGTCTGCGTTATCACATCCAGCTTCTCCTCTCTTTCAAATATTTATATGCCCTCAGTGTGTCCGAGTTTAAACTCTTCCAATGTTAAATGGAAGGCTGATATGGATGGAGTTATTGTCACAGGCGTCTAGGACAGAGGTATAAGGCAGGCAAATAGCATCACTGGGTACTGGCCATGCACACACTCTAGATAGACCAGACTACCCAGGCTGGCTGGGCTCAGAGGCTGACCTGGACCTTGTAGGTCATTCTTACTTATTGAGTCCTATTTTGTCCCATATCTGCTTATTCCACTATTTTGTAATTAGGACAAGGTGAGAGATTCAGTTAGTCTAAGAATGCTTAGCCAAACCTCAAACTGTCATACTCAAATACTTTTATCCTTCTGAACATACACCTAATTTCTACCTATAGTTATTTTAAAGATACGCAATAAGTGAGCTGAGAAGAAAGGTGGGGCATGGGGCTAAGGATTGTCACCACCCTTGGACATGGCTCTGGTGAGTGAGTTGCTCAATGGTGGTGGCCAGGACCATCTAGTGAGTTTTCTCCAGGAAGGCCTTGTAGCACCTGAGGCATTGCTGGTACATCACTTCGAAGTCAGAATCATTGCCATAATAGGGATCTTCAATAATGAGTTGTTTCTGTGGATCATAGCTCCCAGGTAGCTCAATTTTAGCTTTGCAGTTTTTAACTTGATTACTTCCTCTATTCAAATCTCTCACATTGCTTTCATTTATGCATACTTTATAATCGAATGTGGCAAAGTCTTCTCTTGTAATCTGCCATGCAATGTGATTCACGGGGATGCCATGTTTTCTCATGCAGCTCTGCCCACAATAGTCAGGGGGGGGGTCCCCACTTCATAGGTGGATGTAGCCGCACTGTCTATCCTCCAATTATCTGAAACTTTTCATCAGTTACCAATTTTCTGAAAACTGCTTCTGCAGTGGGTGACTGGCAAATGTCTTGGACCCAACCTATGCCATCTTTCAGTACAGATGCTGATGCCCAGAGACCATCGGTTGTATTCTTATGGTAATTGCTTGCATTGTTTGTACTGGTGTTATAACCAACTACCACAACCCAGTGCTTTAAACATGATAAACATTGCTTTGCAGTTCTGTGGTTCAGACATTCAACACACACCACCCTGGCCTAGCACAAGGTGTCAGCAGGATGGCACACTTTCTGAAAGCTCAGATTCCTTTTCCAACTTCTAGGGGCCATTTGCTTTCCAGGGCTGGTGGTCCCTTCATCTTCCAAGTCAACGATGTTGCTCCTCCTGGTATCTTTCCTAGTTGCATTGATGAATCATCTTAGGACAAAAAGCCATTTTGGTATAAGGTCAAAATAAGTTGTTTCTATTTGCTACAAAATTCAAGTTTGACTCACACATACTCTACCCTAATAAAATAATCTTATTTCTGTCATGGAGCCAAGATGATTTTTCAGATAATCTAATCTGCTATCTGCCTCTGCAAATTTTGCTTGCAAAATTCTTATGTTATAAAATCTTCAGTTTATACTTTTTCCCTATAAAAGGAGGCCTGAAAAGTTAACCCACCCTGCTCTCTCAAATCCCACTTTGGAGAGTCAGTCCTATGCATAGTAAATAGAGATTGCTTAATTGACTTTAATTTGGTGGTAGTTTTAGTTCTCCATCTGTAGGATCAACATTTGGAAGGTCCCAGAAAGATCCCTGGGAGATCCCAGACTTAGGGCCAGGGTTCTGGAATAAGCCTCAAAGGAAGAAAGTCCAAGGTGGACTTGGTAAACTGTCTTAGTTAGGGTTTTATTGCTGTGAAGAGACACCATGACCATGGCAACTCTTATAAAGGTAAATATTTAATTGGGGCTGGCTTACAGTTCAGAGGTTTAATCCACTATTGTCATGGAGAGAAGTATGACAGCATGAAGGCAGACATGGTGCTGTAGAGGTAGCTGAGAGTTCTACATCTGGATCTGAAGGTAGCAGGAAGTGAATTAGAGCCACCCTAGGTCTAGTTTGAGTGTCTGAGACCTCAAAGCCCACCCCCACAGTGACAGACTTCCTTCAACAAGGCCACACTTCCTAATAGTGCCGTTCTCTATGAGCCAAGCATTCAAACACATGAGTCTGGGGGTGGGGGGCATTACTATTCAAACTACCACATAAGCCCTGGGGAGCCCAGATGGCAACCACGCCAAATTTGCAAATTTAAAGCAAAATGAGAGTGCGAATTGCCAGCCAATACGCTTCTAAAGTTGTTCTCTTCTGTTTTGGAGTCTGGACATTTGGAGAGACAAACTAAGATCTGATGAGATCATAGACCCAGTGTTTGGTGTAGAGGGAACACCATACTGTCCTTCTAGTTGTGATATATGAATGAAGGAGGCCACCATATATCCATCTGGGTTTGTTTTTCTCTGATTGTGTTGTTGTACTGTCTTTTTCTGTTGTTCCCTGTTTCTGTTGGATTTGTGTTTTCAAATTTTGTTGCAGAGACGAAAATTCAAGCTGAGCATAGTCAGACTGCCACTTGGCTCCATGCAGCATGGTGACAGTTGTGTGGCTTAGGCAGTTTGTGGGGCCACTGGCAGTGGGACCAGGATTTATCCCTAGTGCATGAACTGGCTTTTTAAAGCCCATTCCCTATGGAGGGATACCATGCTCAGTCTCAATACAGCAGGGAGAGGCTTCATCCTGCCTCAACTTGATATGCCAGACTTTGTTGACTCCCCATAGAAGGCCTTACCCTCTCTGAAGAGAGGATGGAGGTGGTGTGGGGGAAAGGTAGAGGGTGAGAGGAAAGAGGGGAGGAAGGGGGAACTGTGGTTGGTATGTAAAATGAAAATAAAAATCTTTTAAATAAAAAAAGAAAAAAAAAAAACAAGGCTCACCTTCAACATTTCTTGAGTGCCTCCTGGAAGCATACTAGCTATACACTCCAACAGATCTGGAGGACTCAGAAAACCTCAAGGAGATTAACCTGGTCTTTGTAACTCAGTCAGCCCCAGATGTAAGAAAATTTTAAAAATGAATGGATTTATAGTTTTAAAAAATGATCAAAATTATTAGAAATGGCCCAGAAACTGTTTTACAAAAGAGACAGCAAGGAAGATTTGCTAATAAATAAATCAAGCCACTGTGGCAGCACTCTAGGCTTCTGGCACTTTCAGGCCTGGACAAGCCACCTGTAAGAAAAAGAAAAAGGCCCTGCAGAAGGACCAATGTGCTTACTGCCAGGAATTGGGGCACTGGAAAAATGAATGGCCCCAGAAGAAATGGGTAGGCCTCTCTAGACACAAACAAGCATTCATCAGCCAAAACCAGTCCTGACTCAGGAAGAATAGCGGGGTATGTCTCTTTCAGTCTAGGCTCCTCAGGAGCCTAGGGCAATCCTCTCAATTAGCAGCCAGCCTATAAACTTCTCTATAAACATGGGAGCATCATATTCTATATCACAGAACTTCCTGGGGCCCCTTGATAAAAGAACAATGGAAATACAGGGGCTACAAGGAAAATTGGAAAATATAATTGGACTACAAAATAGACTGCTGATTTCCCAAAATGGGAAAAGGAACAGGAACTCATTCTTTCATTGTTATCCTGAATGTCTGTTCCCCTTGCTGGGGAGAGATCTGAATAAGCTCCAAGCAACTATTGAGTCCTCTGGTTCAGGGAGATGCCTAAGCTACAAATAGGAACTTAGCCACCGCCTTAACTATTATCTGCCCTTTAAATGAGGACTATTTCCTCCTCCAAGGCCGAACCCAAGACCCAGAAGGGGAACTTAAAAAAAAAAGCTGATAAAAGATGTTCCTACTATCTGGGCTGCCATTCCTCTGTCAAAATTAAGTCATCTCATCTTTGCATTTGACCAGTTCTGAACTGGGAATATTGGGACAACTGACTTGGACCTGATTACCTCCAGGATTCAAGAATTCCCTTACTATCTTTGATGAGACCTTAATCAGGACTTAAGTTGTTTTCACAGTGAGTACCCAAAGGTTACCTTATTCCAATATGTAGAAGATTTATTATTGGCAGCCAAGAACAAAGAGGGCTGTTTAGAAGCTACTACAGGTTTCTTAAGGACTCTGGCTCAATTGGGCTACCAGGTCTCCAAAAAGAAATCTCAGCTTTGTACTTCATAGGTTACCTACATGGGATATAAATTAACAGAAGAGAAAAGACAATTGCCAAAGGCCCACATTGAAGCCGTGATGCGAATCCCTACCCCAAACACAAAGAAACAAATTAGGGAATTCTTGGGGGCTATTGGATATTCCACCTCTGGATACCTAGGTTTGCTGAGATTGTTCTAGCCTAGGGGCCCGGGGAAACAGCCATGGGTGATGGATCCTACCAGATGGAAGAATCTATGTGCCAAAGTCACTGGGCAAAAACTAGCTAATTGCCCTACATCGATCCACGCAATTGTCACCTAAAAGATCTTGGAACTAATCTCCCCCCTCATGCCTGGCTACCTGGACACTGGGAAATATTTCAAAACATTTCAGATCGCTGCTTGACCTGTGCCCAGGTAAATGATACAAAAGACATGCGTCCCCCAGGACACCGAAGCCAAGGCACTATACCTGGTGAACTTTGAGAATTGGACTTCACTGAAATCAAGCCAGGACCTTTTCTTATGCATATGGTATAATTCAACAAATATCTGCTAGTCTTTGTTGGCACTGTCTCTGATTGGATGGAGGCCTTTCCTTCCCTGGAATGAGGAGAATGGAAACAGGCCAAATAGTAACAAAAACACTAATAATGGAAACTATTCCCAGATCTGGCCTTCCTTTATCTCTGGGGTTCGGCAATGGCCCAGCCTTTATGGCCAAATTATCTCAATTGCCCTCAAAGGCTCTTCACATAAATTAGAAATTGTGTTGTATGTATCATCCTCCAAGTTCAAGCAAAGTAGAAAGGATAAGTAAAACTAAAAAAATATTAACTAAATACCCGTTGTTGAGACTGGTGGTAACTGGGTTGATCTCTTGCCTTACACCCTCGTTGTACCCCACATCAGGAAAAGCCATATGAGATAGTCTACTGGCTACCACCCACCATGATCCCTCAGGTACACAGAGAGCTATTGCCAGATTGTTTCACTCCAGTCTCTGAATCTTTGTAAGAACTGCAATTAACTTTGGATAAGATCTATCCTCAGGGCCTGGCATCATGAGACCTGAGCACAGCCACAGCGCCACCCCAGGACACTTGCCCTGGGTGGGCAGAAATCAACCATAAGCCCACCCAGTGTCAGGCACCATTATGGTGAGTGAGTAAATGATGGGGAAATGAGAGGGGGTGGGCAGAAAGGTTCATGTGCTGGGGATAGAGGTGGACCTAAAGAGTGGAGGGCAGAAAGCAACTGGCTGATAGGGGTGGCCCACTTGGCACCAGAGGCCATGGTGATATCCAGCCCAGGCTGCTGACAAGGACCATGCCTGGGTCCGTAGTCCAACTGCAGTCAGGGTATGTGTTCATATCCATGGCCCATGTTGCCACCAAGGGCTATGTGTACATCTGGGTCATTGGCCACCACGTAGGGCCACACTGCTGCTGGGGTCATACAAATCTGAGCATCCTGTGCTGCCACCCAGGGCCATGGTGTCATCCAGGCCTGGGCTACTGTCAAGGACCATGTCTGTGTCCATAGCCCTGCTACAGCCTCGGTCTGTGTGGATGTCCATGGCTCCTGTCACCACTAAAGACAATGAGGGTATGGTTGCACAGAGTTGTCCCCTACCCCTCCCTGGATACAGCACTAGGGAGAACTGGTCCTGCCCCACACCAACTGCAGCACTTGGGAGAATGGGCCCTGTGCTTCACCTGGGCAGCACAGTAGGGCTGACCTTGTGGATGGAGGTACAGGTGAGCCAAGATTGAAGACATGAGAGTAGGAGAGCCAGCCCCACTATCTGTCACGTGGTAGCATTGGCAAGCAAGAGATTCTCCCCTCATCACCTACTGCAGGGAAAAAAAAGCAGGTCCCAGGGTCACAAGAGCGAGGGAACTGACCCTGCATCTCACCAGCTGCAGCACTCAGGAGAGTGAGCCATGCACCTCACCTGTGAAACACAATAGAGCTGGCTCTGTTGTCAGGGGGTACAGGTGATCCAAGACCACAAATGTGCATGGTATCTGGCCCTGCCCTGTTGTGGCATAATCTTTTTGTACACGATGAAGATGTGTCACTCTGATTGGTTTAATAAAAAGCTGAACAGCCAATAGCTAGGCAGGATTTCCAGGCACAGAGAATGCTGGGAAGAAGTGTAAGTCATGAGGAGAAGCAGAGGAAGCATGATGTGTAGGAGATGAGGTACAAGCCATGAGCCACGTAGCAGCACATAAATTAATAGAAATGGATTAATTTAAGTTGGTATGAGAGCTAGTTAGAAAGTGAGCTATTGGCCAAGCTTTCATAATTAATAATAAATCTCTGTGTCATTGCTGGGGAGTTGAGGGTCTGGATGAGAAAGTTCATCTACACCACCCCTCATCTTCCATACAAAGGAATGGGTAAGGGATAGATGCCCTCACCTACCCCCTATACCTTGCCACCTGTGGCAGATGAGAGAGTTGGCCCAGAGGTTATGAGAGTGGGAAAGATGGTCCTGCCCCTTGATGACTACAGCACTCAGAAAAATGGACCCTATACCTCACCCTGGCAGCACAGTAGAGCAACTCTGTTGGCCAGGGCACAGGTAAGCAGACCCTGAAGGTGTAAAAGCAGAAGAGCTGACCTCTCTGCTGCTCATCTGCCATGTAGAAGCATGAGTGAGGGAAAGATGCCTTCCCTCCTCTGCCCCTTGCCATCTTTGGCAGGCAGAAGAGCTGGCCCTGAGGGCATGACAGCAGGAGAGCTGTCCCTACCCCTCACAAACTGCAGCCCTCCAGAGAGCAGGCCCTGCACCTCACCTAGGCAAAACAGAAGAGATGGCCCTGGTGGTGATGAGTGTGAGGAAGCCAGCATGAGAGCATTCCTTGGGGCCCGCTGCACTGGGTGAGCTAGCCAGGGTATTTCTGGAGAGTTCGCCCTGGTGGTGATGATGAGGGAAAGCTGGCAGGCTGACCAACACAGCTACCACCCAGGCCCAAAACCATGGCTATGAGTTAGCCCAGCATCCACCTCATCTATAAACTTCTGGAGCATGTGAAGGGACCAGACCTGCAGATTCAAAGCTGCAGAATCTCTGTGACACAAGGCAAAAACAGGATATGCAAGAGGAGTCCCAGTGAGGGCCTAGTATTGATAGTGTAGCAGAAGCCAGAGGCCTCCAACCAGACCAATGACTCATTGCAATGAATGTACAAGTATAGAAGTGTGGACTAAAGGTATTCTGTGTGACTTACTGTGTCACACTACAGCTTCCACTATAGTGGGTAGCCATTCCAGCTTTGGTCTGAAAGTTCCAACCCCCACTGAGGCTTCAGTAACTATCACGCCTACAAGGCGGGGCCAAGGCAGGGCCCTGAAGACCCAAGGGTTTTGTTTTTCTTTTAAATTTTGCTTTATTGGGGGTGGAGGTTGTTGCAAGGGCAGAGGGCAGATATGAAGGGACAGGAAGATGAATGGGATCAGGATGCATGATGTAAAATCCACAAAGAATCAATAAAAAGTTAAAAAAAAAAATCTATCCTCAGCTCCAGGCTGCTCAGCCTGTTGGGTACCATCCACCTGACCATCGATACTGTGTTAATCCACCACTTCAAAACTGACCAGCTTGAACCAGATAGAAAGATCCTTACATTGCGATTCTCCCAGACACCCACTGCTGTTAAAATTGCCAGTATTCCTGCCTGGGTTCATCACTCACACTTTAAGAAGGCGCGTAAGGACTGACCCTATAGAAAAATAAACAAACCACCAGAAATGGACAGTGACTAAACACAGCCCTCTTAACATTAAGATCTCTAATCTCTAAGGTATAATGTTTTGTTATGAATGTATTCTTGTTCTTCTATTGCTATATATGCCATAATGATAAGCCCCACACACCTTCCACCCAGGACTGGGAACTTAGGTTAACAGCAGCAGGAAAGGTCTCAACTTGCTCTTTAAAACAAGGAGAGCTATGTATGGCCCTGGAAGAAACTTGTTTCTATGCTAACGAATCAGGTATAGTTAGAGAGACCTTAGCTATGGTAAGAAGTGATCTTAAAACCAAACATTTAAACAACCAAGAAAAAAAAATAATTGGTACCAATCCCTATTCAACGGCTCCCTTTGGCTAACAACTCTCATTCAGCAGCTGCAGACCCCTAATACCCATGATGCTACTCACAATCAGGCCATACATCTTCTGGTATATTACCAATTTTGTTTCCCACCAGATAAAATGCTAAGATACTTACTCTTGCCTAGCATTTATCAACCCATGCAACAGACAGAATTGACAGTTTCCTATTAAGAATTTGAAAGGGACACATAAGGCAAGGGGTAATGATGGACCCAGCCTGATTCCATCTTAGGATAAGATATCATTTTGTTATAGGCCAAAATAAGTGGTTTTTATTTGCTACAAAATTTAAGTTTGACTCACACAAACTCTACCCTGATATGATGATGTTCTGCCAAGGAATCTTGAGATGTTCTGTTTCTGGAATAGAAATAGAGCTTGATTCACACATACTCTACCCTGATAAGATAAGGTGTTCTGTCAAGGAACCTTGAGACATTCTGCCAAGATGATCTGTCAAATAATCTAATCTCTATCTGTCTGTAAAATTTACTTGCAAAATCCTTATTACAAAATCCCTAGTTTATATTTTTTCCTATAAAAGGACACCTGAAAGGATTAAGAGTAAGTCCTATGCATAGTAAATAAAGATTGTTTATTTGGCTTTAATTTGGGAGATAGTTTTTGCTCTTACTAGGTAGGATCAACAGAATCTTCCTCTGAGATCTTCTGATTTCTCCTCCCAGTCAAGAGCTCTTGTTACTCTTGTGAAAGACTTGGATTTAGTTACCAGCACCTACATGGTAGCTCACAACCAACTGTAACTCCAGTTCAAAGGGATCATACAACCTCTTCTGGCCTCCACAGGCACCAGCACCTACATGGTAGCTCACAACCAACTGTAACTCCAGTTCAAAGGGATCATACAACCTCTTCTGGACTCCACAGGCACCTCCACAGGCCTCCACTTGTACATATACATCCATGTAGGCAATGACCCACTCACATAAAAATAAATAAATTGTATTAAAATAATTCGAAATAGAATTTACACATGACTCTTTTGTACAACTCTTGGGCATATACTTATAGGACTTTATATCCTAATATAAAGACGTGTGCATGTAAGTGTTACAGCTTGGATGGATATGTATTCTGGTATTTGGCATCCAAGGAATACCACAAAGTCACACCACACAACAAACCTCATGCAAGAGATTTATTGGGAGGGAAAAAAGCAGGAGAGTGGCTGCTTCCACACAGGGAGAACCGAGCAGAACACTCATTCATATCTTTCTTGGGGGTAGGGTAGGGTGGAGCTTTCAAAGGTGAAGCTTTCCAGGGAAGATATTGGTGGGAATTTCAAATCCAGAGCTTGGGCTTTTTAATCTGTAGGGAGAGAGCTGGGTTCCACCCACCGAGTGGCAATTGGAGATCCTCAGGAGAGGGGTCTGGCTACTTGAGGATGTGCTTCAAGAGGCTTACAGTGCATCCATGTTCATCAAGGCTCAACTCACAATAGCTAGAAAATGGAATCAAAATAGATGTTCATCAACAACTGTGTGGATAAAAAAATAAGAGATACATAGATAGATAGATAGATAGATAGATAGATAGATAGATAGATAGATAGATAGATAGAACAGGCTCCTGACAAAATCCAGCATCCCTTCATGATTAAAAAAAAAAAAACTGAAGAGACAGAAATAGAAAGGACATACCTTAACATAATATAGGCTTTAAACAATAAACTCATAGCCAACATTATACCAACTACATTAAAAAGCAGGAACAAGACAAGGTTGCCTATCCTCTCCACTTTTACTCAACATAGTGTTGAGTGATTTTGAGCTAGAACAATAAGACAAGAAAAAGAACACAAGTGGGAAAAGAAGTCAAAGTAACTTCATTCACAAATGATGGGATTCTGTACATGAGGGACCCTAAGGAGCCTACCAGAAAACTCTTGAGCTGATTAAAACTTTCAGCAAAGTAGCAAGATACAAAATTAAGATGCAAAAATAAGTAGACTCAATCACAAATATGCCTGGGAAGAAAAGAAAAAACACCCATCCAATAAAGACAAACTCAAAAATCAACACCTAGACCTATATTCATCCTAAACACCAGTGTAAGAACAAAATCAACAATACCAGGGCAATTATGGCACCACCAGAGTCCAGCTATTGTACTACAGCAACCTCTGAATATTAAAACGCAGTTCAAGCACCAGCAAACAACCTTAAAACAAACTTTATGAAGATGATGGAGGTCCTTAAAGAGAAAACAAATAAATTCCTTAAAGAAATCCAGGAAAACACAAACAATGGGAGGAAATGAATAAATCCTTTTATAGTGGTTTGAAAGAAAATGGCCCCCAAAGGGAGTGGAACTATTAGGAGGTGTGGCCTTGTTAGAGTAGATGTGGCCTTATTGGAGGAAGTGTTTCACTGTGGAAGTGGGCTTGAGGTCTCCTATATGCTCAACCTAAACCCAGTGTGATACACAGTTAACTTCCTGTTGCCTGCTACTCATGGCTCCTTCTCTAGCACCATGTCTGCCTGCATGCCACCATGCCTCTCACCATGATGATTATGAACTAAACCTCTGAAACTGTAAGCTAACCCTAATTAAATGTTTTCCTCTATATGAGTTGCCTTGATCGTGGTGTCTCTTCATAGCAATAGAAACCCTAACTAAGACACCCTTAAAGAACCAAGAAAAAAATAAACAGGTGAAGGAAATTAGTAAAATTGTTCAAGATCTGAAAATGGAAATAGAAGCACTAAAGAAAACACAAATTGAGGGAATCCTGGAGATGGAAAATCTAGGTAAGTGAGCAGGAACTACAGACACAAGCATCACCAACAGAACACAAGAGATGGAAGAGAGAATCTCAGGCATAGAAGATACAATAGAAGAAATTGATACATCAGTCAAAGAAAATGTTAAATCTAAAAAGTTCCTAACATCCAGGAAATCTATGACAATATGAAAAGACCCAATCTAAGAATATTAGGAATATAAGAAAGAAAAGATGCCCAGCTTTAAGGTCCAGAAAATACTTTCAATGAAATCACAGAAAAAAATTCCTAACCTAGAGAAGGAGATACCTATAAAGGTACAAGAAGCTTACAGTACACCAAGTAGATTAGGCCAGAAAAGAAAGTCCCACCACCACATAATAATCATAACACTAAACATACAGAACAAAGAAAAAATATTAAAAGATTAAAAGCTGCAAGGGGAAAGGGCCAAGTAACCTATAAAAGCAGACCTATCGGAATAACAGGGGACTTCTCAATGAAGACTCTAAAAGCCAGGAGGGTCTGGACAGATGTCTTATAGATTTTAAGATATAGCCCAGACTACTATATCCAGCAAAACTTGCAATCACCATAGATAGATAAAACAAGATATTCCATGACAAAGTCAAACTTAAATATCTGTCCAAAATCCATCCCTACAGAAGGTACGAGAAGTATAACTCCAACCCAAAGAGGTTAACTATACCCATGAAAATACAAGAAATAATCTCACACTAGCAAAATCAAAAGAAGGGTCTCTCTCTCTCTCTCTCTCTCTCTCTCTCTCTCTCTCTCTCTCTCTCTCTCTCTCAACAATAACAACAAAATAATAGGAATCAACAATCATTGGTCATTGATATCTCTTAACACCAACAAATTCAATTCCCCAATAAAAGGACACAGACTGAGCCAATCCTGAAAAATGTGAGCATGGGAGAGCTGTCCCCATTACCATCTGTCTTGTGGTGGCATGGGCAGGGGAGAGTTGCTCTCCTACCCACCCCATCAACTGCTGTGACAGGTGGGAGAGCTGGCCCTGTAGCTATAAGAGGAGGAAATCTTACCCTGTTAGTGCAGATGTGGGTGAGCCAGCCCTGAAGCTGTAAGCATGGAAGAGCTCTCCCCATTTCACATCTGGCAAACCAACGCTACAGCAGCCCAGGTCCAGATCCAAGGTTATAACTTGACTCACACCATTACCCACCCCATCTATGATCTGCTGGAGCATGTGAAGGGAACTGACCTTCAGACCCAAAGCTGCAAGATCTCCATAACACAAGGCAACAACAGGATACCCAGGAGGAGTCCTATCAAGGATCCAGCATCAATAGTGTAGTAGAGACCAGAGACTCAAACCAGACCAATGACTCTTTGCAATGAACACTTGCAAGTAAAGATATATGGACTATGGCTTGATTCACTGCATAGACTAACAGAATGGATGTAAATACAGGATCTATCCTTCTCCACATACAAGAAACACACCTCAACATCAAAGACAGACATTACCTCAGAGTAAAGGTTTGGAAAAAGATTTTCCAAGCAAATAAACCCAAGAGCAAGCTGGCAGAGCTATTCCAATATCTAACAAAATAGACTTCCAACCGAAATTAATCAAAGGAGATGTGGAAGGGCACTTCATACTCATCAAAGGAAAAATCCACCAAGATGATGTTTGAATTCTTAATAGCTATACACCAAATGCAAGGGAACTCACATTTGTAAAAGAAACATTACTAAAGCTTAAATCACACATCAAACCTCACACATTAATAGTGAGAAACTTCAATACCCCACTCTCACCAAAGGACAGGTCACCCAGACAAAAACTAAACAGAGAAATAATAGAGCTAAAAGATATTATGAACCAAATGGACCTAACAGATATCTACAGAACATTTCATCCAAACACAAAAGAATATACTTTCTTCTCAGCACCTCACAGAACCACAAAACTTTCACTAAAATTGACCATATACTAAGTCACAAAGCAAGTCTCAACAGATACAAGAAAATTGAAATAACCCCTGTATCCTATCAGACCACCATGGATTAAAGCTGGATTTCAACAACAGAAACAACAGAAAGCCTATAAACTCATGGAAACTGAACAACTAAAGACTTCTAGAATTCAATGAAAATGAATGTACAGCATACCCAAACTTAGGGAACACAATGGAAGTCATGATAAAAGGAAAGTCCATAGCACTAAGTGACTTCATATAGAAATTAGAAGGCCAGGCGGTGGTGTGCATGCTTTTAATCCCCATACTCAGGAATTAGAGGCAGGCAGATCTCTGTGAGTTTGAGGCCAGCCTGGTCTGCAGAGAGAGATCCAGGAGAGGCATCAAAACTACACAGAGAAACCCTGTCTCAAAAAAACAAGAGAGAGAGAGAGAGAGAGAGAGAGAGAGAGAGAGAGAGAGAGAGAGAATTAGAGAGACCTCATACTAGCAACTTAACAGCACACCTGGAAGCTCTAGAACAAAAAGAAACAACCACACCTGTAATGGCTGGTTTTGTGTGTAAACTTGACACAGGCTAGTCATCAGAGAGGAAGGGGCTTCAGTTGAGAAAATGCTTCCATGAGATCCAGCTGTAAGGCATTTTCTCAATTAGTGATCAATGGTGGAGGGCCCAGTCCATGGTGGGTGAAGCCATCCCTGAGCTGCTGGTCCTGGGTGCTATAAAAAAGCAGACTGAGAAAGCTGGGTAAGCAGCTCCTCTCCATGACTTCTGAATCAGCTCCTGCCTCCAGGTTCCTGCCCTGTTTGAGTTCCTGTCCTGACTCCCTTCAATCATGAACAGCAATATGGAAGTGCAAGCCAAATAAACCCTTTCCTCCCCAACTTGCTTTTTGGCCATGCTGTTTTGTCACAACAATAGAAACCCTACCTAAGATACTACCAAAGGCCATGTCTTTGAGAAATACATTTTAATTTAAAAAAAAAAACAGTGCAATCTTCATTTCTCTGCTTTTATTCTTCTTCATCAATTTAAACACGAAATTCATATAGCTAAAGCAAAGAGAAAGCAAAAGGAGAACCAGAGCAAGAGATTCTAATTCATACAAGAGATTTGCTATTGTCTAAAATAGCAAATAGTTGATACCAAAAATATTGACAGTAGGTTTTATTTTGTTTCACCTTTTCCCTGACATGAATATTTTGCATGTAACAGTAAATGCCACATGATTAGCAAATTTCTCAAAAGTTCTAAAAATTTATTTTATTCTTTTTTAATTTTGTTTCATGATTATGTATATATATGATGTATGGGTATATGTACACGCCACAGCATACAAATGGAGGTCAGATTACTCCAATTTTGTGGAATTGGTTCTCTCCTTCCACCTTGGGGTGAGTTCCACGAATAAAATTCACATTGCCAAGATTAAATGGCAAGTCTTTACCACACTGAGCCATCTTCCTGGCCCTATACATGTTTTATGGAAAAGAAAACTAAGAATCTGAGATATGACATATTTCCTGAAATTCATACATCTAGGATTTCCAAAATTGCACCCTGACAATCTAGCTCTCAGACAAAGCACTTACAGCATCAGAGGGCTGACCAAACTTCACATCCACTACACTTCTCATATCTATGTTCTCATATGAATTAAATAAGAAGATGCAAAGCCATCCCCTAGTAATTGACACTTCACCTGGTATGATGAAATACTACTAGTTAATTTAATTATATACAATATGGCCCAAAGAGTCAGGTGTTCAGGTCCTATTTTTCATTAAACCCTCTTAGTGGTAGATGCCAAGGCTATTACATCAGCAGTCACAGAATTAACTTTTCTTAACTATAACTTGGCAAGCTGATGTCACTGTTGGGATGTTTCCTTGGAAACAAAGCCTGGATATTCAGGTAGACCAACAGCAACGCAACAGCTGCCAGCCACAGCTGTTTGCTCCCTTCATGGTTCCCCTTCAGAGCTCAAAGATGGATATTCCATCTGGAACGAATGGTAACACTAGCACCTAAAGTGTGCAGTAAAGCAAACAAGATGCTTTGGCCACACTGGTGTTCTGATTGATTGGTGATGTTTGGTTTTTAAATTGTCCTGATAAACTGGTACAACTGTAAAGAAGACTGCTCATAGCTCTCCATCTCTACTCATCACTAGGTCTGAAGAAACACAAGACACACTACTCTTACATGGCATTTCAGTCAACTGGACATTATCCTAGGAAATCTTACTGCAGAATTATTTACATAGTTGAAAAAAGGACAATAGTATTAAATACAAAAGTATTTTTATATTTTTGGCAGAAATCCAGAAATAGTACATTTCTGCTGTGACTTACAACCAACTGTGAAGAGGCTCTCCATGGGATTTCAGGGGCTTCCACATTCTTCATAGAAAAAAGTCAGTGCACACATGGATTTCTGACTATCCAAATTCAACTAAGTCCTTCCCTCTACTGGAAGATAGTTTTCATTATACTCGAACTACAGGACAGAAGATCCAGGTATTTTTGAAGGGACTGAGAGCATCAGAAAACACTCGGGTGAGTTTTATAGATATTTGCATTTTATTCTTATTTTGCCCTTACTCATCATCTCCTAAATTTTCCTGAAATGTGTACTTTGGTACTCCATATATTTTTACATTTATTTATTTTATCTTAAGTGTGTGAGTGTTTTGTCGGCACATATGTATGTGACATGTGAATGCCTCTGGTGAACTTGGAGGTCAGAAGAATGTATCAGATTTCCTGGAACTGGAGTTATAGGTACTGGGGCCCAAGCCCAGGTCCTCTACAAGAGTGACAAGTGCTATTAACTGCTGATCCATCTCTCCCTACCATATTTCTGATATCAGTTATTTCATGTCATTGGACACTACGTTTCCAAAGCACTTTGTCCTGTGAGTTCACAGAAGTAGAAGGAAAATGCTGAGAGGAGGGAAGGGTTAGTTAAAAGTGTGTATCCCCATTCTAGGAGAAGGAAACAAAGTCTTTGCTTCAGAACAAATTTCACATGATTAATTTCAAATCAGCCCCTGGCCCTTCAAGTGTCCATTTTAAAACAAGGAAAATAGCTGTAAGGCATTAACTAAATAATTGAAATAGTTTTCTGTAGCAAAAACTGTGAAATGCATGTTCTAAGAAAAATGATAAACTGTAAAATTAATCCATAGTTAACATAAAAATATTACTGTAAATACTAACAAAACACTAGTCTGGTTATTTTTCAGGTATTAATCAAAAGACCTCTGTCCAAAAAGTATCTTGTTTGCCACAATTCTGTTTTGTTAGAGCCTCAATTGACGGTACTTATCATTTTTACTTTGACATGGACAGCAGAAGTAGGCGTTTTTTGCATAAGGCTGGCATGGTGGGTGACAGGGAGTGTTAGAAACTGCTGACAGTGGAAGCAAAGTTTCCCCTGAGCAGTATGGGGAAGACTCGTGTGTCCAGCAGAGTCTGACCTGAGGAAAGTTAGAAGGCAGACAGCACAGCATGAGGGGTCCAGGGACAAAGAGAGACAGGCTTCCAGGGTGAGCCACCACTGGAAAGCTGCAGACAAAGGTGGCATGAAAGGGCAAGCCTGAGAAATGGGGCTCCCTAAAGATCACACCCCAAACTGACTCAGGACACCTAAGAGAAGAAAGGTCATAAAGACACCTCTGCTTAACTTCTCCACCACAGATATTCAGTGATGGCAAGGTGGATGAAGCCTGGGGCAGGAGAGCTGAACTCTAGACCCAGCTGTGACTCCAATTCGGCATAACCTTGAGCCTAGTGCTTTACCTCTGTATGCCTCATTTTTGCCATTTGGAAAATGAAAATATATATATATATATATTTATAAACTCTCAGCTCCCTTCAAGAGCTAAAACCTTTGAGTCTTATATAGAGCATAAAATTGTTATAAAAGCAGGAGTGGGGGTAGAGATAGGTCTCAGCAATTAAGAGCACTCTCTGCTCTTGCAGAGGACCCAAGTTCTGTTGCTAGTACCCACATGGAAGCTTACAATCATCTATAACTCCAGTTCCAGAAGGATCTGAAACCCATTTGTGGCTTCCACAGGCACCAGGCATGCACAGGGTGCACATAAATATGTGCGAGCAAAACAACAGATAGATAGATAGAAAGATAGAAAGATAGATAGATAGATAGATAGATAGATAGATAGATAGATAGATAGATAGATAGATAGATAGATAGATAGATAGATAGATAATACATACACACACATAAAATCTTTTAAAATAGCAATAATGCATGGATCAGATGAAAGCTAATGTAAAAGAAAATAAAACAGCTTCCTTGAATTTACTTGTAGACCAGTAAATCAATCAACAGAATGAGAATCTGAAGATCTGGAGATGATCTAGTCAACACAGATGTTGCTAAGCCTGGACCTTGACCTCCAGGTTAAAGGCTACTAGGGTTTTGTGCAGCCTTCTCTAAAGAGGTGCTCAACAAACCTCACAGCCACATTGCCAGCTGTCCAGCAGCATGGTGAGCTGCTGTAGCCTTCTGAGACTGACATCATGGAAATTAAGCTCAGCACCAGGAGATAAAGGTTTTGGTCTAGTGAAAAGTACAATCAATGGGACAATAAGGGAAGCTATACTCAAAGGCCAAGTTTATGGACCATACACAATCTCCCAATTCAGAGTATGGAGAACTTTAGTCCATATCCCGATCTGGGTGTGATGGCACACACCAGCAAACTCAACACTTGGGAAGTGGAGGCAGAAGGATCAGGAGTTCAAGGACATCCTCAGCTGCATAGCAAGACTGGGCTATTTGAGACTCTGTCTCCAATACTGTAAATCTAAACCTGATGCATTGCTACAGTAAGGGAGAAACACCTTGTTTGGACTCTCCACCCCCTTCTTCAAGGGGATTTTAATTTCCTGGTAAATCAAGGTTCACTGTTGCATTATTCTCATGGTATGGGGTTAGCATCTAGTGAAGATGATGAAACATGATTTGTTTTTAGGAAACACAAGATGGGACTGTAGCTCAGAGTTAAAGCAAGCACTTAATATGTGTGAGCTGCCATCAAATCCCCAGCACCAAGGGAGGAGGGAGGGAGGGAACAGAAAATAAACATAAGATATTCGACACACAACTTCTAGATGAAGTCATAAATGACCAAGAAATTAAGTGACCAAATGGTTGACACAAATGTTAAGTGTTACATCTGTTTCACATTTTTTTCTTTAATTTTGACAGAGATCTGAAAGAATGGAAAAGGCTGTCCTTGTCAACCAAACTTCAGTCATGTTTTTTCGGCTGAGAGGTTTATCTGTAAATCCAAAGGTACAGCTGGCTGTGTTTTTCATGTTCCTCATTTTCTACATCCTCACTCTGATTGGTAACATCCTCATTGTCATAACTATCATATTTGACCGCCGGCTCCATACACCCATGTATTTCTTCCTCAGCAATCTGTCCTTCATTGATGTCTGCCATTCCACAGTCACTGTCCCAAAGATGCTGAGAGACACCTTGTCAGAAGAAAAGCTCATCCCTTTTGATGCCTGTGTGGTCCAGATGTTCTTCCTGCATCTCTTTGCCTGCACGGAGATCTTCCTGCTTACAGTCATGGCCTATGACCGGTATGTGGCCATTTGTAAACCCCTGCAGTATATGACCATAATGAACTGGAAGGTGTGTATACTACTGGCCGGGGCCCTGTGGATAGGTGGAACCATCCACTCCATCTCTCTCACCTCACTCACCATAAAGCTGCCCTACTGCGGTCCTGATGAGATTGACAACTTCTTCTGTGATGTACCTCAGGTGATTGAACTGGCTTGCACGGACACCCACATCATTGAGATTCTCATTGTCTCCAACAGTGGGCTGATCTCTGTGGTATGCTTTGTCGTTCTTGTGGTGTCCTACGCAGTCATTCTCATGAGCCTGAGGCAACAGATCTCTGAGGGGAAGAGGAAAGCCCTGTCCACCTGCGCAGCCCACCTCACCGTGGTCACACTGTTCCTGGGACACTGTATCTTCATCTACTCACGCCCATCGACCAGCCTTCCAGAGGACAAGATTGTGTCTGTGTTTTTCACTGCTGTTACCCCTCTGCTGAACCCTATAATCTACACCCTTAGGAATGAGGACATGAAGAACGCCTTAAACAAGTTAATCAGGAGGAAAGAAATAAAAGAAAAGTGAGAATACTAAGCCCTTGGGATTCTTGGTAATTCAAATCAAAGAAGCAACTGTATGTTGTATTTACCAGATGATATGACTTGTAATATTTTCTTCAGTCCTATATCTAACAATCACAATAAAGTCTGTGATTTGTAACATCCTCCACTTCTAGAAATTGTCACAGGCACTGGACACTTACCTAACTCTCTCAACAGCAGTAGATTACATGCTCTTCTGACTACAAGGGAACAAAAGCTCACACTGAGCAGATAGCATGCTGAAAGTCACCCTCCTACAAAATCATAAAGACAGGATTCAGTGGGCCCAGAATGTAGCTCAGTATAGAATATGTATTTGGCATAGAGAAGGCCCTGTGTTTCATTCCCTACTTCAGAAAAAAGGAATCCCAAGATTGGATTTCAAATCAAATCTATCAACCCACTATTGCTGGAAGAACTGGGGGAAAATACCAACTAGAATTCATTATCTCATTCTGCTGCTCCAGCTTTTCAATTAACCAGAAATGTAAGCAACACTTCAGTTTCTGGACTGCCCTCATCTGCATTATTCATTCTGGTGTTTGCCTAAAGGACTTACCAAATGAAATAAAGGGCATTTGAACATCACTGGTGACAAAGAAAGATCTTGAACCATTGAGGTGACTAATGCTCTTGAGAGTTCATCCAAATCTGCCATCCAAGTAATAAAGTGGGAATATTTTATTTTTTTTTTATTTTACACATACTTCCTGAGCATCAAATTTGTGCTGGATACTAGATTTATTGTTACAAGTACAACTAATACATAGACACTCCTACTTGGAGTATACAGTCTAGTACCCAAAAAAAAGCAAAAATCTGAACAACTAAATGTAGTTATAGATTTAGCAAATGCTGTCAACAAATGGAGCACCATAAACATGCAGAGGAGGTAGGTCCTACACTGAGAAGTCCAGAGAAACCTCTTCGAGGAAGTCACATTTTAGCTGAGGTGTGAAACATGAAAAGGAACCAACTGTGAAATAAAGAAAAGTAGCAAACACTCCAGTCAGAGGAAACAGAAGGTACAAAGATCTCTGATTGGAGAGATCTTCCAAGAGGTGACAACCACCATGGTTACAAATTAGAGACTTATTTCTACATAATAGATACCAATGAGTCTGAATATGAGTGCATGTGAATGTAAACAATGTAAGGTGTAATTACATTACTCTTTCTGAATTCTTAAACATGAGTTTAGAAGTGATAGCTAGACTCTTTTCATCATCCTATTTCACATAATGTTTTTATTTTGACTTGAGTTCTATAAGAGGATTAAGGGATGGATAATATTTTGTACATTTTCATCAATTTGAGCAAAATTGTTTTTATATTTTATTACTTTTATGAAAAGCCCCTGGTTGACTTAAATAGACTGTATCTTTGCCTTCTCCAATCATTTTTTGCTTTTTTGTGGCTTTTGGTCAGCCATTCACTCTGCACCATGTGTATCTGTGATGACCTATGCATCACATTGCCTAGTGTCTTGTATCTCTAACTGCATCATTAAGCCTATTCTGTAATAGACCAGCAAGTTCAAGAAGTCAGACTTTGAAATTGTGCAAATCTAAGTTCCCCTCTTAACTATTTTTGTTGGTTGACTTTTCCTAAACAAACTTTAAAATGTTAATGGAAATGTTACCCAAAATGCTGTTTGTGTTCTTATGGTAAGTACTGGCACTAACTTGTGTACTGGTACTATAATCAACTACTACAACCTAGTGCTCTAAACACCATAAACATTGGTATGCAGGTATCTGTGAAATGTTGACTTGGAGTGCGTTGTGTAAACACACCGTGTGTGTGTGTGTGTGTGTGTGTGTGTGTGTGTGTGTGTGTCCTATTTTACTTCCAGAATTGCCCTCTCTTATTCCCCCTTCTCATATCTGATAATTTTATATATGTGTGTGTGTGAGAAATTGTGAGATATTTGTCCCTCTTCCCCTTCATTACCTTGCTTGTTCCCATCACTCCATTCTTTTAGATGCTTCCTACAATGCGGTCCTCATCCTGCTGTCATGTCTTATTTGTATTGATTTTTTTTTTAACCTACAGGAGTCCAGGTATAAGTAAAAATATGTGACTGACATTTCAAGTCTGTCTTCATTTTCTGTTGTTGTTTTGTTTGTTGGTTGGTTTTTTGTTTTGTTTTGAGACAAGGCTTCATGAAACCCACACTGACTTTAAACACATAATATAGCCACAGCTGGCCTTGAACTCCGGATCTTCCTGCCTCCTCATGCCAAATGTTGAAGTTACAGGCATGCACTGCCATGCCCAGTTCAGGCTTGTGTCAATTAATGTAGTCATCTCCAGCTCCATCCATGTTCCTACAACTGACATAATTTCATTCTTCTTTACAGCTAAATAAAATCCACTGTGCATATTTTTTAAGGAACAAGATATTTGGAGATAAATTTAATGAATTATGTTTTATCATAAATTTAAATGATAATATTAATAAAGAAAATATATGTAGTTTTTCCTTCTCTTTTTTTTTCTATTAAATTTTTATTTTATTTTGGGGATAGGTTGCAAGGCAGAGGGTGGATACAAAGGGATGGGGAAATTAATGGAATGGAGAAGCATGATGTGAAACCACAAAGAATAAATAAAATAATATATATTATGTATATTTCTTATATATATAATATATATGTATATATATAAGAAAATATAAGTAAATAATAGGCTCATTCAAATTAATGGATTGAGATTGAATAGTGTTCAGTTTAGCTCTCTCCCAAGTCGCCTATGGAGATGAAGTGACCCCAATCTAGATTCCAGCATTCTCCTCTGTAGACACTTTTCCCAAGATGCACATGAAAATGCATAACAATTTTGAGAAAGAACAATGAGATAAGACTCACATAACATCCCTTCAAGCCCACTATAAAACTAAAATAGCCAACGCAGTGTGCTCATATACAAGTATAGACACATAAGTCGATGAGGCAGAGTAAAGAATTACAAATCCACACTTAAAAGAGCAAGTCATTTTCAGTAGAAGTCATTTAATAATAAAACAGTCATCTCAAATTGTGCCAATTCAAGTCAATGGATGAATAAAATTTATCTCAAACATACTTATTTCACACAGAAACTAAACCCCAAAGAGATCATACAGCTAGGATTTAAAGATAAAACTATAAAATGTGTAAAGTAAAACAGCCAAAAATCTTTGAGACTTTGAGGTAGACAGATTCCAGTGTGAAAGGGTCAACCACAAAAGTAAAAAAGTTAGAAGCAAATTTATCAAAGTGTTTAGCTTTTGATTGGAATATTTTATTAAGAAAATAAATTTTCTGGGCTGGAAAGATGGCTCAGTGCTTAAGTGCCACTTGTTACTTCCACATTAAGGATGCAGCCTCGACTGTTGCTGTCACAATGATTTCATGAGCAAATTCTTCTCTGCCTGAGGTGCTTCATGGCATTCTTCACCTCCTCATTCCTCAAGGTGTAAATGAGAGGATTCAGCAAAGGGGTGACCACTGTGTAGAAGACAGATACCACCTTGTCAATGGAGAAGCTGGTGTCTGGCCGAGTGTAGATGAAGATACACGGCCCAAAGAACAGAGCAACCACCATGAAGTGGGAGGAGCAGGTGGACAGGGCTTTCCTACGACCTTCTGCCGACTGTTTTCGAAGAGAAAACAGGATTACTGTGTAGGAAGTGACCAAGGCTAGGAAACAGGTGAGGGAGATGGTTCCACTATTGGACACAATCAGAATCCCCGTGAGGTATGTATCTGTGCAGGCCAGCTTGATGACAGGAGGGACATCACAGAAGTAGCTGTCGATAACATTCGGGCCACAGTAGGGAAGACGAATAGTCAAGAAGGTCTGCACCAGCGAATGAATGGTGCCCCCCACCCACAGTGCAACGACGAGCTGTACACAGACCTTCATGTTCATCACAGTGGGGTAGTGCAGAGGAATGCAGATAGCCACATAACGGTCATACGCCATAATTGTCAGCAGAAATATCTCGGCACAGGCAAAGAGATGTAGGAAGAAGAGCTGTGCGATGCAGTTGTCAAAAGAAATGGTCTTCCTCTCCAAGAGCAGACCCTCTAGCATCTTAGGCACAGTGACAGATGAGTGGCAGATATCAATGAAGGACAGATTGCTCAGAAAGAAGTACATGGGGGTGTGCAGACGTGGGCTAAAGACGATGGTAGCAACAATGATAGCGTTCCCCAGGAGAGTCAGCACGTAAGTGACGGTAAACGGTATGAAAAACAGAATCTCCAACACCCAGTTGTCAGTGAGGCCCAGGAAGACAAACTCAGTCACTCTTGTTTGGTTTAGAGCGCCCATCTAATGAGTGTTCCAGAGGATCTGGAGGGGGGAGGTACATTTTAAATTATCCTGGGTAATCAGGAATAGAGTGATTGAAAGGACTGTTTTTCTATGAGACTTAGCGTGAATATGTAAGTTATCCAAAATCCTTACCCTTTATTTACCTGGCTATTTTCATTTCAGAATAACCCACCAATAGAATCAGATTAGAATTCTAAAATTGTAAAACTCCAACTAAAACAACTCATTGACTTTTGCTATTAAGATAAGTGACCTTGAAAACCTTTAACAGTCTTTCATTTTGTCCAGTCTAGGGTCCTTTTACAACCATTAAAATACTATTCATCTTTTACTTGATTTTTTATTATCACAAAGCACTGACTTTAAGAAAAATCTCTCCTGATTCCATAAAAGCCTGCTTCTCTTTGATAATTACTTTATGGTACTTAACTATAATAGAAAGTAAGAGATTTAGTTTTTATTCTCATTAACTTAACTTTTCTCTAAAAGTACAGAAGTAACAGAAGGATTATGAGAGCTAGAGGACCAGGAAAACCTGCTGTGAGAATGTGTTCCCTAGAAATGACAGGGAAGCCTCACCCATGATACTTCAATATAGCTACCTAAACAAGACCTGAACAAGCACAATACCAATAGACACTCTAACATGAAGAGGGGAATCTCATGGGCCCGGCCCTAAACAGAGAAGTACAGGCAACTAAGGAATACTAAATGTGGAAGAAATAATCTTCCCAGGGTTGAGCCTTCTATTTGGTTCTCCAGTAACAAGTGGTCAGCTCTGAAATGATATAAACACACGTAACACTAAATGTTCAATGGATTGAGCAAGTTGTATTTATATAGTTATACATGTATATATTTGTGTATGTGTATAAATATTGTATATATTATATATATATGATAATAATTAAAGAAAAAGAGGCAATGAATTCAAGAGGGAGCAAGAGAGGGTACATGAGAGGGATTGGAGAAAAGGAAGGGGGAAATAACATAATTAGATTTTAATTGTACAAAATTTTTAATTTTTCAACCACACGATCTACCTCTTGCAGCACTTTAAAGGTACTTTGTACATTGTAGGTTTCCAAAATCATTTTATTTATACTAAACTAACTTCTTAGGCATTGTGAATCCAATCATACCCTCACAATAGAGCTAATAAACCACAAAGTATGATTCTTTAAATTCTGTAATATGACTTTTCTACCAGGAAATATTATATACAAATACTATCACATTGCTCCTAATTGTTCATGCTGGTTAGAGAGACTATAAACTATAAGATAATCAACACAAATCACCAAAACAATGAAGCTTTGATCCAATTATTTCACCTATGGTAAGGTAATCTCTTACAGTATCCAAACCATAGAAAAAGCTAAAGGTGGAGGAATATCAAACCTAGTACTATTTGAAGCAACCTAACTGTCATGGGGTTGGGTGAGGGAAGTCTGAATGAATGCAGTGAAATTTGACCAGACTTGTATCCAGCCATTTGGAATGATGGCGACAAGATTACCAACATGACAGCTATTGAAACAGTATGTAAGATCGACATTTGATAGTGTATTCTCAACATCTCTTTAGATGGTGGTGCTACATTAGTTATCAAAAAACAAAGAGAAGTCAGGAAAAGGTGACAGAACACATATGACAGAAAAGGAGAATATTCTCTTATTCAAAAACCCTTAAAATTTGATAGTAAAAGACAAATGATCAAACTGAAAATGAGCAAAAAATATAAACACAAAGATTACAAGAAAGGAATCACAAATGAGAATTATGTCTAAGTGAAAGTTGTTCAACTTCAGTGGAAGTTAAGAGACTAAAACCAAATACATTTGGTTTTGTGACATTGACCAAAGCATAAAAAATTGATCATTCTTTACATAGTGTTACCGAAAGTCAGTATTCTTAAATCTTTTTGTGGGCTAAGTTGACAGTACCAATGAGAATTCTAATGTCTATACTTCTAGACCAAGGAATCCCATTTTCAAGACTGTATTTCTTTGTTTTTTAAGACTGTACTTCATAGAACTAAGGGAACCGGTAACTAGTAACTAAAGATACATGCTTATTGAAATACTTTTTTGTAGGAGCCAGAGGGGTCAAGGACATCACAAGAAAATGCACAGAATCAACTAACCTGGATTCATAGGAACTCACAGAGACTGAACTGACTCTGTGGGACTCCTAACAGTAGGATCAGGGGCTGTCTCTGACTCTTTTATTGGCTTTTGGTACCCTACTCCTCATACTGGATCATCTTGTGTGAAAAGAATCTATTAGGAACATATTGTGAATGTTGAAAAAGGAAAGAGAGAAGAAGAAAGGAACACAGGAAGGAATCAAAAGACATTTGTATATGTATATATGTACATGTATATATTTTTAATATACAAATATATGTAAATATTCATTATTTTATTTGTATATATTTCTAAAATAGATGTTGAAGAATACACATCAATTTTAATATTGTTTGCTTCTATGAGCATGGGATTGAAAGGAATAGGAAGATTTTAGTAATTTTTATATTATAGTCTATAATTATCTATATACTGGGCATGCTTTAAAAAGAGAATATTAAAAAATGTATATAAAGAAGATATCAAAAAAAATTGGTGACCTCATAGAGCTACAAGTAATTTCTTTCTTGTCTGTGTCTAAGGGATTATGATATGGGGGTATTGTTGTTTGTCTTGCTTTGTGAAACAGTTTCACTATACTACTCAGGCTGGCCTAGAACTCCCTTTGTAGTCCAGGATGACCTTGAACCTTGTGCCTTCCCACCACAGTCCCATAAGTGCTGAAGTTACAGGCATGCACAAACATATCTCGCTACAATTGTATCTTTTATAAAGAAAGATGCCTGTGCTGAACATCATCTCTGTCTTCATTAAAACATGAAGCCACACAGTCATTTTGCTTTGGTTTGGTTTTTTAATGATACTGGCAACTGAACCCATTTAATGTATGGGTCTAGGCAGGTACTCTACCACTGAATTATATTCTAAATCTATGAGGACTCTCAAATACAGAAAAAATTAGACTTAGTACATTGCAAAATAAGGATGTTAAATAAAAAATATTAAATTCAAAGTGTTGAGTAAAAAAAATGTTAATTAAGAAATGCCTCTTTGTGAAGCAGGGGGAGAGATGCCCCCACCCCCGTTACCCCTCGCCCCTCCCCCTTACCAGCTGCAGCACTCAGGAAAGCAGACCCTGCTCCTCACCTGGGCAGCACAGTAGAGCTGACCCCGTTAGCAGAGACAAAGGTGAGCTGGCCCTGAGGGTATGAGAGTGGGAGTGGGATAGCTGGCCACATCCGTGTGATGGTGAGGGCAAGGGAAAGATGCCCTCCCCTGCCCTGCCCCTACCACCTGTGGTGGTTGAGGGAGCTGACCCTTCCCCCTTACCAGCTTCAGCACTGGGCAAAGTGTGCCTGGGCAGCACAGTGGAACTGGCCCTGAAGGCATAGGTGTGGGATAGCCAACTCTAAGGGTGTGAAAGCTGGAGAACTGGCCCCAGCCCTTGCTCATTGCTACAAGGGGTGAACTAGCCAGGGCAGTGCTGGAGAGCGCAGCCTGGTAGTGAGGACAGGGGAGAGCTGGCAGCTGACCAACCCTGCAACCACCCAGGCCCAGAACCAGAGTTATGAGTTAGCCCACCCCAACATCCAACCCATCTATGATCTGCTGGAGCAAGTGAAGGGGCCGGTCCTGCAGATCCAAATGCTGCAGGATCTCCACGACACAGGGCAACAACATGATATTCAAGAGGAGCCCCAGTGAGGGCCCAGCATAGCATGGCAGAAGCCAGGGGCCTCAAACCAAACCAATGACTCTTCATAATGAACACTTGCAAATAAAGATATATGAATAAAAGGGTTTACTGTGTGGCTCACTCTGTCACACTACAGCTTCCGTGACAAGAATGATTTTTCCTATATTTTTTCTTTTTATACTCTTAAATTTTATTTTATTTGGGGAAGGAGGTCACAAGGGCAGAGGGCAGACACAAAAGGATGGGGAAATGGATAGGATCGAGATGCATGATGTGAAAGATTCAAAGAATAAATAAAACGTTTTCAAAAATGCCTCTTTGGGGCTGCAGAGCAGCCCTGTGGCCAAGCATTCACCTAACACACACAAGGCCCTGTGGCCAAGCATTCACCTAACACACACAAGGCCCTGTGTTTGATACTCAGCAGAAGAACTGGAGGGAGAAAGAGGGAAAGCGGAAGGAAAAATTCCTCTTTCATTGACTTAGTAATAGGCCTTTTAAAATAAAGAAAACTATTATCTGGGTATTGTGTTATTATCTGGGTGTTGTAGCACACACCTATAATCTCAGCGCTTTGGAGGCTAAGGAGGAGGGATCAAACTTTCCAAAGCCTGCATGCTGAAACACAGTGCCATGCTGCTTAAAGCACACTAAATGAAAAGTAAGCAAGGAAACATGCAGTGGCCTTTAAGGAACAATAGGCTCCATGCACCCCTTGAGGAAAGGGAAATATTTATTTTTTTTTCTATCCCTATAACAAAGTACTTGTCACAAAAAAAAAAAAAAAAAAGAACTCACTAAATACTTTTTATCTGGAAAAAGATTTTAAATAATATTACAAATAAAAAACAGTGAAAAGACCAAACTTTGGGGAGACAAGGTGACATACGCTGCAGTAGATGTGTATTCTGTCACGGAGCAGGAGAGCCAAAGGGCCAGAACCCCCACTGGGCATGGGGGAATGTGCCAAGGTGTGCATAGTGAGGCAGGGAAAGCCAGCGGCCAGCTCGCCAGCTATTTAGCTCCTCCTAGAGTTTTAGAATTCCCACAGCAGCTCCCCATCACAGGCCACAATGACTTTCCCTTTTGGTGATTACTCCTCTGTAGAGGTTATTGCACAGCCAGAGACTAAAACCCTTTGTTTTCAGACTCCTCAGCTTAAGCCTCCTGGTGTCTGTCATTGTATCGGGAATCCCCAAACTGTATTTCCTGTCCTCTGCTGTATGTTTCTGCCTGACCTCTATTTGAACACTGCAGGGCCAAACCTCGGTGAAGATATACTTAGAAGGGGCTCCTTTGGCAAAGGGAAACCTCAGTGTCCATCACAGTAGCCTACCATTTTTAGCTTCAGGTGTATCTATAAAATGCTGGGCCGCCAAGACCTTGCTTGAATGAATCCAGTACGAGAAAATGTTCCACACTAGTAGAATGTCTGGGGGGGGGTGGGTAAAAAGAGGCACAGAGGTACTCACAAAGACACTATAAACTTTCGACAGCTTCACAGCCCTAGTAAGATGGAGTGCAATAAGCTTCAGGAGCGTTTTAGGCCTGGTGTCATCATGACAAGATCAGAACTCCATCCCATCACCCGCTAAAGGTCTGCCCTGTTTGGCGGATTGCTGCAGACAACTGAGTTAAATTAATTCTTGAATCTTTTGCCAGACTGTACTTCATTTCTTTTTTATTTCTTTTTCTTTTTTTTTTTCTTTTTTGTCTTTAAAATGGTCTACATCATGTTTTATTTTTAAGACTTGACTCTTTACTGTATAAATGAGATCATCTGCCTGGTGGCCAACCAACACAGGGAACAATGCCTCTGAGAAGGAAAATTGCACTCAGAGAAACACAGGAATGCCTTCTGCTCTGCATGCAGAGAAATGCCTCAACTTCACATCCCACGTGCATGGGTGCAGTCGTGATGAGCCCCAGAGAACAACCCTAATAGGGAAGCCCAAGCAGCTTAGGTAAGCCACCGTGCCTCAGCTAGTCCTCCATATCTTCACAGGAGCATCCCAAAGCTGATCTTTGAGCTGGCTTTCAGAGCACAGAGGAGCGTTTTCCTCTGGTGATGAGACAAACAAGCAAGGAATAGGTGGGCACATGGTAGCAAGGGGGTTTCTTCTCTGGTAGATTTTGTCAAGCTCAGCAGTCATTCTATGAACTCTTCTAGGAATTGTGCTAGAGAGTCAAACATGAAGACCCAGAGGGAAGGGAGAGTGTTGATCCCTCCTGACTCCAACCCCCACCACCACCACAGTCCACTGATTCTTTCAGTAATCAGAAGAAGAAAGAAGACCAGAAAAGGTAACAAACCATAGCCTCAAATATCTACCGAGTCTAGGATAGTGTGCGTGTGTGTGTGTGTGTGTGTGTGTGTGTGTGAATGTGTGCACATGTGCATGCATTGTGTACTACTGGGATGCATGTATTCAGGCACATTTGTAGAGTGGTACCTTTATAGAAAGCAGCACATTAAAAAGAAAAATATGGCCAATTCTGAATACAAAAGAGGGATTAAAATCAATCTAAGTTAAAAGTACTGCTGTTAAATTTCTGAGCCACCACATAGATACAATTTATCCGATAAATACCTGTAAAAGAATCTTGTTCAGTGCCGTGTCACAGTGTAGCCAGGTGCAGACCCACAAAAGGATGTGAAGGAGTGTCAATAAAGGGTGCTTTCACTACCGATATTCTCCAGCTGTCCAGAAATGATCTGGCTAATTCATAGAGTGGTATTATGTTCTTTCATTCACTCTTCTTGTAATTCCTTCAAGAGATAAAACACAAACAGTGAAATAGTTTAAATAAGTAACTCACTCTGATTTAGGTGACTAGTCTTCTGTGTGAGTAATTATATCATTATAATATTGGTCCTTTGGACTATTTTTAAAGATTTTCCTTTCTCTGAAAATTCTGATTTATACTTTCAAATGCTTTTTCCTTCTTTCTGGCCAAGAAAAGAAGAATTAAGCCTCACTTTTCCAGTGTCACTTCAAGTAGTCACTAAGCATGACATCCACTAGAATGTACATTAATACCTTCCCAGATTTGTCCCTCAAAGGTAAGACATTCATTCTGCACATTTTGCATACAAGAAAAATATTTATTCTAGGTAATAAAAATGCCTGGTTACTTGAGGAGATACGACCTGATACTAACATTAAGTTTAAAATTTTGTTCTGGGAAAATGTGAGTTGTTAAGAAATCTATGTCAAATCAAGTCTAGTTAATCTCAGGTTCTTTTGTTGTCCACATGACTTCATGAATGTCAAGTGAAGACCTTTTTGTGAATTGATGTATTTAAAGAATACACTTGGGCAAGTCACTTCACTTTATTCTCATTAAGAAAGTAGGAAAAATTGACACTTTAATTACTATGACAGTTAGCATTATGTGTCGGTTCGACTACGCCATGGAACCCAGATGTCTGGTCAGTGACCTAGCTATCGCTGTGATGGTAATTTTATACATGATTAAAACTTAAATCAGTAAACTTTGGGAAAAGCTGATCATCCTTAATAATGTGGACAGGCCTTAGCCACTCACTAGAAAGCCTTACAAGAGTGAGTTTTCCAGCAGAAGGAAAGATTCTGTCTCCAGTTTTCTCTCTCTCTCTTTCTCAGTCTCTCTCTCTCTTTCTCAGTCTCTCTCTCTCAGTCTCTCTCTCTTTCTCAGTCTCTCTCTCTCAGTCTCTCTCTGTCTCTCAGTCTCTCTCTCTGTCTCTCTCTCAGTCTCTCTCTCTCAGTCTCTCTCTCTCAGTCTCTCTCTGTCTCTCTCAGTCTGTGTGTGTGTGTGTGTGTGTGTGTGTGTGTGTGTGTGTGTGTGTGTGTGTATGTCTGTGTCTGTGTCTGTGTCTGTGTGTATGTGTTTGTGTTTGTCTGTCTGTCTATCTGTGTCTCTCTGGAGAACTTTCTTGCAATGTTTGCAATGGCCTTAAAGATGCCAATGTAATGGGGGATAGGAAGACCGTTACTCTGTTCATCCTCAAGAGAAAACAGTCCTTAAAAGATAACTTTATCTCCTTCCAGTCCTGATCAACATCCATTTTAAATAAATAACAATAAACTCTTTATAAAGACGAGGTAGGAAAAAAATAGAAAAACCTGTAATCAATCCAGTGGCTCTGTTAAACTCTCTGTAAGGCACAAAGCAATAAGTAATTAATACATCCTTACATATAAAATCTATCCATCTTACCTGTTTAAAATAAATTCCCCCAAACTAACAACAGAAACCAACTATTCCATTCTTCCATTAATGATTCAGTTCTCCTACACTTTAGACACCTAGGATACAAAAATCACAGAGCACAACCCTACACTAGGCATATCTCAGGCTTGCAAACTCTGGGGTTTTTATCCATCAAACACAAGATCTTGAAATGATCATTGAATGGTTCTAATTGAACTTGCCATCATTGAATGCCCAGGGGCATTATTAAAAGTTTCATGACTCAATACATTTCCTGTTATTAGTCTCATTCATTTAGCAATTTAATAAATGGACAATAAACACACTAGCCTCTAAAGAAGGAAGGGTTCCAAAGCTTTTGCAGTTTCCATGACATCAGCTTGTGTGGACATGGAAACATTGCACCGCACACCAAGGATGTTAAGGCCATGCACAAGTAAAACAGCACCTGTGAATTGGAAGACATTTCATAGAATTCCACGTATATGAATAGCCAGAATGGGCAAATCTGTAAAAGTTGAAAGTAGATTAATGGTTTCCAGGGGCTGAAAGGACAGAGAAATGAAGCAGACTGCTAGACAGCATGTGTTCCTTTTAGAGATATTGAAAATGTTTGAAATTTAGGTTTGACTTTATGATTCCATTAGTATAATAAAAAAAATGCATTGTGAGTTATAACAATAAGGTTAGTAAACTGTGACTGATATAAATCATCCAATTAAAAGCTTGGGTGTTTTTTTTTCTTTAATCTACTTTTAATTGTTTTCATTAATTCTTTGAGAATTGCATACATTGGCCATCTTCACCCTCATCTACATCTCCTCTCAATCCACCCTCCATTTGATACATACCCAACTTGGTGTTCTTTTTTTTTTTTAACTCATTGAGTACAATAATTGCTGTCTATATATTTCTGAGTATGTGGCCATCCAATGATGTGTGTTGAACTTCCCAGGGACCACGCCTGTAAAGTAAACTAACACTCCTCCTCCAATACCTAGCAACTACAAATAGCTCCTTATGTAGAAGTGTGATTTCATGCCTGCCTCCCCTCTCCATGTTGGGATTTGAACCAGCTTGAGCTTATACAGGTTGATGCATGCTCTCATAACCACTGTAAGTTCACATGTGAAGCTGCCCTACTGTGTCTGAAAAGTACTGATTCCTTGTAGTCATACACTTCTTTTGGCTCTTAAAACCTTTCTGCTTCTCTTCTGCAATGATCCCTGAGCCTTAATAGGAAGTGCGACATAAACATCCCATTTAGGGCTGAACATCCTACAGTTACTTATTCTCTACAGTTTGACCAGTTGTGTATCTCTGCATTAATAGTCACCTACTGCAAAAAGAAGCTTCTGTGATGAAGGCCAAAAGGCGCATAAATCTATGGGTATAATGACAATTGTTAGGAGCTGGTTTAAATATATATATTTCATATATATATATATATATATATATATATATATATATATATATGCCATTAGCAGAGTAACATGACTGAAGTAGGTTCTTCCCTAGAGCCTATGATCTGTCTAACCATGAGTTCTTATCCCCAGTAACTGTTCAAGGTATAAATTTCATCTTTTGGAGTGGACCTTAAACCCAGTCAGAAAGCAGGTGGTTATTCCCATGACATTTCTGTCACTATTGCACCAGTGGGCATATCTTGCCAGGCTGGTCATTACTGCAGCTCACCAGGTTTATAGCTACAAATGACTGATGAGTGTCTTTCCCGTCCAGTAGTGTGCATAGCATCTTCCAACCCTATGAAAGCCTTCCAAGTCAGTGCCAACTTGACTCCTCCCTGTCCTATTACTCAAGAATGTGGTGTTTACAGCAATAGCATTTTGCCACCTGTTCTGGAGAGTAACCTAGAGCAACTCAGGATAACAAAGAAGTCCAGTGCCCCCTGGTTGGTGGTGGCACACGCCTTTAATCTCAGCACTCGGGAGGCAGAGGCAGGCAGATCTCTGTGAGTTCGAGGCCAGCCTGGTCTACAGAGCGAGATCCAGGAAAGGTGCAAAGCTACACAGAGAAACCCTGTCTTGGGGGGGAAAAAAAGAAGCCCAGTGCTAGGAATTGGTTATATATAATGGAGTTGCTGGCTGGTGAAGTCACACAAAGCTACAAATATTATAGACTAGGGTAAGATGAATTCTCAAAGTGGCTTTAATTTGCATTTCCCTAGTGGCTAATGACGTTAAACATATTTTAGAAATATTTCTCAGTTATTTGTGTTTTATCTATTGAGAATTCTTTCTTTAGCTCCATGCTTTATTTTTTTAACTGGGTTGTTTGTTTTCTTGATATTTAGTTTTTTGAGTTTGTTATATATTCTGGATATTAGCCTTCAGCCAGATGTGTAGCTGGTAAACATTTTTTGCTCTTTCTGTAGGCTGCCTCTTTCCTCTGAGGATGGTATCTTTTGTTGTAGAGAAGCTTTTAGTTGCATGGGGTCCCACTTACCAGTTGTTGATATTAATGCCTGCACTACCAGGACCCTGTTCAGAAAGTCCTTTCCTGTACCTTTAAGTTCAAGTTTATTCCCTCCCTCCTTTCTCCTTTATCACTTTCAGAGTTTCAGGTCTTGTGTTGAGGTCTTTGGCCCATTTGGAGTTGAGTTTTATGCAGAGTGAGAGATAAGAATCTAGTTTCAATCTTCTTCATGTAGCTATCCAGTTTGACCAGCACATTTGTTTAAGATGCTGTCTTTTCTCCAAAGTGTAGTTGACATCTTTATAAAAATGAAATTAGAAAACTGTGGGAGTGTGGGCTTATGTGTGAGTCTTCAGTTCTGTTTCACTGATTAATGTGTCTGTTTTTATACCTGTACTATGCTGTTTTTGATGTTACAGTTCTATAGTATCACTTGAAATCAGGGATGGTGATTCCTCCAGAAATCTTTTTATACTTCAGGGCTGTTTTCTTTTGTGTTTCCATCTGAGATTTAAGGTTTTTTTTTTTCAGTTCCTATAAAGAATTGTGTTGAAATTTTAATCAGATTGCATTGAATCTGTAGATAGCCTTTGGTAGCATGGACATTTTCATAGTATTAATCCTACCGATCCATGAGCATGGGAGATCCTTCCATCTTCTGATATCTTCTCCAATTTCTTTCTTCAATTTCCTAAATTTCTCATTGTACAAGTCTCTCTTTACTTTAGATTTATTCCAAGATATTTTAATATTTTAGCTATTTCAAATGGTATTGTTTTCCTAATTTCTTTCTTAGTTTGTTTATTATTTATAGATAGTAAGCTTACAGATTTTTGTATGTTGATTTTTGTATTCTTGTGGTAGTTTGAATGAAATGGCCCCCATAGCCTCATTGGGAGTGGCACTGTAAGGAGGTATGACCTTGTTTGAGTAGGTGTGGCTTTGTTGGAGGAAGTATGTCACTGGGGTCAAGCTTCGAGGTTTCAGAAGCTCAAGCCAGGCCCAGTGTCACTCTTTTTTCCTGCTGCCTGCCCATCTAAATGTAGAACTCTCAGCTACCTCTACAGCACCATGTCTGCCTGCATGCCACCATGCTTCCCTCCATGCCAATAATGGACTAAACTTCTGAACTGTAAGCTAGCCCCAACTAAATGTTTTCCTTTATAAGAGTTGCTGTGGTCGTGGTGTCTCTTCACAGCAATAGAAACCCTAACTATGACAACCCTGCTACTTTGCTAGATGTGTTTATCAGCTGAAGGAGTTTTCTGGTGTAGACTGGAGTATTTTTTGTACAGAATCATATCACCTGCAAATAAGGATACTTCAACTTCTTCTTTTCCTGTTTATATCCCCTGTATCTCCTCAGTTGTCTAATTACAAGACTACTGTTGAACAGAAGCAGGTACAATGGACACTCTTGTCTTGTTCCTGATTTTTAGTAGAAATGCTTGAGGTTTTCTTCCACTTAGGATGATGTTAGCTATAGTCTTCCTATATATTATGTTTATTGTGTTGATATATATCCCTTGTATTCCTAGACTCTCCAGGACTCTTCTCTTTAAGAGAAATTGAATTTTTGTCAAAAGCTTTTCCTACCTCTAGTGAGATGATCATGTGGTCCTTGATCCTGTTTCTGTGGTGGATTATGTTTATTGAGATACATATGTTGAGCCATCCCTGCATCTCTAGAAGGAAGGCTACTTGATTATGATAGATGATTGTTTTAATGTGTTCTTGAATTCATTTTGCAAATGTTGTGTTGAAAATGTTTTTGCCTACATTCATTAGAGATTTTTGGCCTATAATTTTCATTTTTGTTGGGTCTTGTTTTAGTATTGGAGTAATACTGACTTCCTAAAAGAATTTTGGAAATGTTCCTTCCTTTCTATTTTGCAGAACAGTTTGAGGAATGTTGCTGTTAGTTTTCCTGTGAAGGTCTGATAGAATTTTGTGCTGAATGAACCCATCTATCCCTGGGATTACTTTTATGCTAGAGATTTTTAATTATTGCTTCTATCTCATTGGATATTATGGGTCTGAAATTACTTACTTTGTCTCGATTTAACTTTGGTAGGTCATACATGTCTATCAATCTGTCTCTTTTAGATTTTCTAGTTTGGTAGAATATAAATTTTTAGAAATATTCTTATAATTGACTGAATGTCCTTGTTGTATTTTGCAATGTCTCTCTTTTCATTTCTATTGATCGGTATCTTCTCCTTTTTTCTTTTTTGTTTGTTTGTGGATCGATTGGCTTGGGAATTGTTTTGTTTTATTTTTTGGTTAATTTGGCCAAAGGTTTGTCAGCCTTGTTCATCCTCTCAAAGAAATAATTATTTGATTCACTATTCTTTGTATTGTTTTTTCATTCATATTTTATTAATTTCAACACTGATTTTGATTATCTGTTCCAGAGTATTTTTTTTGCTGTCTTACAAAAATTATTAAAAGAAATTAAGTCTGTGTCTTAGAGTAAATGATAACCACTAAAATAATTAACATACCTGAAAAGATTTATAAATATTAGTTTTAATACATAGATCTATGATTCATTTCTGCAAGGTTATCAAAATATCATTTAACTGGGCTTGATCTGTAATTAAATGACATGTGTCCCTAAAAATGATGGGGAGCATTATCAGGAAGACAGCTATTAAAATATTGGACTTTGATTTCCCATTCACTTCCAATTTGAAGAATTGTTTTTAGTTTTTATATACTATCTTTTTTTGTTGTTGTTTTTGTTTTGGTTTTTTTTGTGTTTGGAGACAAGGTTTCTCAGTATAGACCAGGCTGTCTTGGAACTTGCTCTGTAGACCAGACTGGACTCAAACTCAGAGTTCTGCCTGCCTCTGCCTCCCAAGCTCTGGAATTAAAGGCACATGCCACTGTCTTTTAAAATGAGTGTTTACTAGGCTGGAGAGATAGCTCAGTGATTAAAAGCACTTGTTGGACTAGTTTCAATTTCCAGCACCCACGTTCTGGCTCACAATCATCTGTAACTCCTGTTCCAGGGCATCCAATGCCTTCTTCTGATCTCTACAACACAAGGCATGCATATAGTTCACATACATGCAGGCAGGCAAAAGATTCATACACATAAAATAAATAAATCTTTAATAATTTCCAAATAAAATTAAATGGGCCTTTATTCAGCAAAACTTATGAAACATTTAATTGCATATATATTAGATTACTTCAATATTTGTTTGAAATCAGTTGTTTACCATTTTCTTCTGAAATTGTCTTCAATGACTTGTTCAGAACAACAAACCATGTCCACTAGAAGGAAAGAAACAATTGTCTTGCTTTTTAAATACTACTTCTTTCTATAACCAACCTCTTTAAGTTTTTCCAAGTTTTTAAAAATAAGCCTATATAAGACTAACTGTTTAACTTATAGGGAGAAATTAGTCCTCTGCCATTAGCAAATATTTGACATTTAGAGGATAGCACAACTCTTTTCATTTTGGGGATGTGGGGGAGGGTGGGTAGTGATCATAGATCAAGCCAGGGCCTTACTTAGCTCTGTCTCCAACATGGAACATAAACCTTAATGTGGTGGTATTGTGTTCCCCAAAATATTGTGCACCCTAATAAACTTATCTGGGGTCAGAGAACAGAACAGCCACTAGATGCAGAGGCTAGAAAATGGTGGCACTCACACCTTTAATCCTAGCCTTCTGGAGGCAGAAATCCATCTGGATCTCTGTGAGTTCAAGGCCACACTGGAAATAGCGAGGCATGGTGACTCATGCTTTTAATCCCAAGAAGTGAGCCTTTAATCCCAGGAAGTGAGGGCAGAAAGCAGAAAGGTATTTAAGGTGTGAAGACCAGAAACTAGAAGCTTTTAGCTGGTTAAGTTTTTAGGCTTTGGAGCAGCACAGTTCAGCTGAAACCCATTCTGGATAAGGACTCAGAGGTTTCCAGTCTGAGAAAACAGGATCAGCTGAGGAACTGGTGAGGTGAGAGCTGTGGCTTGTTCTGCTTCTCTGATCTTCCGGCATTCACCCCAATAACCGGCCTTAGGTTTGATTAATTAATAAGACCTTTTAAGATTCCTGCTACACCTTAAGTACTATTAGAACTTTTAAGATATTTGAGAAGTTTACCAGTAGCTACAGAGGCAAAATAAATACTCCAAATTACTTTCTGTGTATTCACATAAATACTTCTCCCTTTTGAGACATAAATACTTGTTTAAAATCCCCTTTTCTTACTTAGAATAGCTAAAGAACATGCATATTATTCCTTTATTTTCTGATTACTTCATCACATGGAACATAGCCTCTGGAACTTTTGTATAAAGTAAAAATAGGATCATATGGGAACCTGAAGGCCTTTGTGCTAATTCTAGTATTTATAAAGAAAATCTAAATATTTTCAACTGAGACTACAAAGAGAGCATCTAATATACTTTACAGTTGAATAACTAACTGATGCTTGTTTTTTCTGTTTATCACCTTGTCCACATTGATGTGTACTTGAAGTAACTGATATCCTAAAGTGATATTTTTGCAATGTTGTCTAAGTTACTAATTTTCTTTCCTGTCAATTATTTTTACTACTTCTTTGTCTTCCATAAAAGGGATTAGATGTCCATTTTTCCATGGAGATAAATTTTTAACTTGGACTATCAAGGAACAAGTTACCCTCAAAGAGTCGTGTTATTCTGAACTGGTGCAACCAATTCCTTTTACTAACTGTAAGTTACCACAAATTCCCATCGCCCTTTTAAAGTCTAGAGAGTATATTATCATATTC
The DNA here is from genome assembly GCF_049852395.1 of Peromyscus maniculatus bairdii. Taxonomy (NCBI): domain Eukaryota; kingdom Metazoa; phylum Chordata; class Mammalia; order Rodentia; family Cricetidae; genus Peromyscus; species Peromyscus maniculatus. Next base: position 49,636,658 of record NC_134860.1, on the reverse strand, counting down.
TTTTTATAACAGTAATTTATCATACTACTTTAAACAATGGATAATATATATGAAAACACCAACCAGAATATCTCTTATCTCAATTATAATAAGCTGCATGTATAGCATCATGAACTCACTTGTCAAGTTTTCTCAGTCAACATGTCACTGAAAAGATGGATGAAAGTTTAAGTTCTGAATTTTGTGTGATCCCTTTGGTAATAAAACCTCTGAGTCCAATAAGGATTTTGTAGGCAGTGTGATGGCACAGTGGTAGCACACACACCTTGGCAGTAACCAATAGCTCTCCAATTGGACTTAAGACCCACTCACCAGGAGAGAAACTATGTCTGGTACGGAAAACTACTCAGTGCAAGTGAAGTCATGAATATTAGAGGAGTACCTGCAACCACCACTTTATTAAACCAGCAAAACCCCTAACAGCACTCTAACATTCATCCTTATACCTGCAGATGAGTGCAGTTTTCACCCTTCATCAAGGAAACTTCTCTTTGCAACAGATGGAGACCAGGGTAGGTGGGAGGAACTGGAAAGAAGAAAGGAAAGAAGAAATATTATATTATAATCTCAATTCTTTTTATTTTTAAAAAGAAGTATTACTAAATGCTATACCATTGCAGAAATTCACTTTAAAAACTTTTTTGTTGCCGGGCGTTGGTGGCGCACGCCTTTAATCCCAGCACTCGGGAGGCAGAGGCAGGCGGATCTCTGTGAGTTCGAGGCCAGCCTGGGCTACCAAGTGAGCTTCAGGAAAGGCGCAAAGCTACGCAGAGAAACCCTGTCTCAAAAAAACCAAAAAAAAAAAAAAAAACTTTTTTGTTAAACAAGATTTCACATGTTTCAGGCTGACCTTGACTCTGATGAGTAGCCAAGGACAACTTTAAATTCTGCTTTTCCTGCTCCCATTTCCCAAGATGTGTGCTACCATAACTGATTTTATGTGGGACACGGGACTTTGTACCCAGGGCTTTGTAAAGGTTAAACAAAACGTCACTGTACAAACTGAGCTACATTCCCAGCAAGAGATTCACTTTAAATGCAAAGACACAGAGATGTTCAAAGTAAAGGCATTTGAAAAACAATATCTCATGCTGACACAAATCTAAAAGAATCCGGGACAGGCCACCAACAGGCATAGACGAAACAATATCCAAGGAAAGCCTGGGCTCCTCAAAGGTCAATGAAAACAGTGGTAGCCTAACAACAGGAAAAAATCTTTCAGGCAGTGCCCTTCCTGCTCCAGACAAATGCCAACATAAAAACCTTAACCCCAGAGTCCACCTGGTGAACAGACAGCAGAACTTCCATTGTCCATGCAGCGGAAACAAGCGATGGTCCAGTTCCTCAGCAAGTGCCTCTCAGTGGGTCCAGGAGGAAGCAACACCTCCCTCTTATCTATGAAATGGAATGTCCACACCTCTGCAGACAAACTGCTTGCTGGATTTAATATAATGGCCATTCTCATTCTAAGAAACAGAAAGACACAATGTGAATGAGAAATGACGACAGACATCAACACCAAGATGAATCGATTCTAAACTCATGAGACAGCATGTTTAAACAGCTACTGTGAAAATGCTCCAACAAATAGTTGAAATTCCTCCTAAGTAGGAAAGTAAAACATCTCAGTCAGGAATAATGGAGGAAAACATCATGTAAATTGGAGAATAAAAAAATTAATATTAAATCAAAAATCTTTCTGGTTAGAATCAACAGGAAAATGAGACTGATTGAATCTGAAAGTCTGGGAACAGAGCTACCTACCTGAACAATAGCAAGAAAATGGTTTGTGGGGAAAATGTGTCTCAAAGACCTGTGAACCAGTAACAAAAGATTCAGCATTCGGTCAGTAGGATGGCTCAGTGGGTAAAGACTCTTGCGGCCAAGCTGATGACATGAGTTCAGTCTTCAAGACCAACAGGGTAGAAGGAGGAAGCTGACTCTAGTCTGGCAAATTACCATCTGACTGACTTCCACATATGGCCATGGTGTGTGTGTGTGTGTGTGTGTGTGTGTGTGTGTGTGTGTGTGTGTGTGAAAGCATTACAAAGTGCTAACTACAACTGTCTTCCAAACCTAACCAACCTATTGACATGTTTCTTGTGTTAGCCCAGCAGCCCAAACCCCAGTGGTCAACACTGGCAACCCTTTCCTCACAGGGCTTTCTGACAAGCGGAGTTTCATTTGCCTCTCTGCCAAGTAAACCTGAACACTAGAAAATCAATATGCCTGATGAGACATACCAACAAATTCTTGACACGAGTTGGTAAGTCATATGGGAAATGTAAATGAAATGTGCTGGGTTTTTTTTTTTTTTAAGAATTAAATGACACAAAGGAAGTTCCATCTTTAAAAAAAAAATTGTAAAGATACGTCCTAGAAACCCCCCCCCTCCCGAATCAGCATTCTTCAAAGATCAGAGTGCGTGCTCAAGGTTGCATCCTGATTTCAAAAGTTGCCCCCTTTGCCTATCAGCTGTGCCTTTCTGAATCAGTGAGCCTGGCAAAAATGTGAAGCCAACATCTGGCTCTCGAAATGAGATACCTTTCTATTCGAAATAAAAACCCAGTGTGACCCCCATCTGATGCACTTGCCCGTTTGGTTTGACACGGCTACACACCATTTGGCATATGTAAGACTTTTTGCCTTGCTGAAATACTTTGGATTGTGTGGTCTTTTTCTTGGGACCCATTTCTAACAGAAACCAGGCTCAGGAGGGTACACATCTGTAGTGCCAACTGCCTGAGCTGGGAGGGCAAGAGAGCCACTGTAGGCCTACGATCCTCCATCACACACACACACACACACACACACAGAGAGAGAGAGAGAGAGAGAGAGAGAGAGAGAGAGAGAGAGAGGGAGGGAGGGAGGGAGGGAGGGAGGGAGGGAGGGAGGGAGGGAGGGAGGGAGGGAGAGAGGGAGGGAGGGAGGGAGGATGGGTCTGGTAGATGGTAGCCAATCAACAAGATGATTCCAGTGATCTCAAGCAACCCTGTACAATCGCCTGCTACATGGTGTCAGGCTGTGTGACCTATAAAATAGAACAGCAGTGATGGTATGATGCTTCTGAGGCTCATTTATAAAGGCTATTTTCCCTTTTCTCCTCCCTTGCTCTCCCAGTCTTGGATATGCACCCTCCTAGTCAAGCCTTTAGATAACTTCAACTTTATAAAAATGGAAGCTTTACAAAACATTCTACGTGAAGGCTAAAGATTAAACCCCAGATGTGCCACAGCTGTGCTCCTGTGGGGTAGGATAACAATGCAGCCTCAGTCATCCTAGCCCACAGACTGCATCAACTGACTCCATGAATGAATTTCACCTAGATGCATCTCAGGGAAAGCATGAACAGGAATTTACCAGCCTGAGAAAGCAACCGCCCCTCCCTCATAGCTGTAGAGGAACCCAGGGCTGGCTGGCACAAAGTTACTCAAGTGAGCAGGTCTGCCACATTCCTCCAGAGCCTCAACCACAGTAAGTATTGCGTGTGGAAATTTTAATCCCCTATATACCAGGGGATGAGTTATATCTGGCTAGGGGGCAGGGAGTCCCAGGCTGGAAAACTCCAAATGAAAGATCAAGCAGGCTTAATTTGATCACCTGATCTGTGTAGCACCCCTCTGCCACCTCTGGAAATTGATTCAAACCATACTCCTGGGGTAGAAGGAATCACATTCCCCTAATGAAGGCAAAAATTAGTCAGACTAATGCCCCCTATTTCAAGTTACTGTCTGTTTTCTTTCTGTTATTACTTGATTCGGTGGAGGAGGAGGTTGTTGTTGTTGTTGTTGTTGTTGTTGTTGTTGTTGTTGTAAGTATCCTATGCCAGAAACATAGGCAAATATGTTTCTGCATTTCCACAATGTCAGAATTTATCGAATACCAGTAAAAACAGAAGATTCACTGGTTTCAACGGCAGTGATTAGGCAGTTGATCTTGCCTATCATGGTAATCTGGCCAAGGAAGGTGCAGGTTCTTTTATTCTAATCTTAATGACTAATTGTAACTCTCATATCACACAGAACACAGTAAATATATCTCTATGTTCATAAACGTGGTTTACAGGATGAATACAAGTCAAAGAGGCTACAGAAGAATTCAAGAGGCTTCAGAAACGGACTGAAAGGCAAGTAGAGTTTTATGAAAGCAACACCCCCAGGCCTGCTGTAAGGAAAGTGTTGGTATAGAGATCAAGCCCTGGGAGAGTCACATCTGTATGAATATGCAGTCACCTGTGGACATGAGAAGGCAGAACTGGGTCAAAACAGGAAACAATGGATTCAGATCTATACAGGCAAGCAGGTGGATAGACAGACATGTCAACAGTGGGGAACCAAGCCAAGTTGAGGGCCCAGGAACAATAGAAAGTTCTCTACCTGTGGTCATTGGTATCAGATTATATACTGGGGAGGGACTGTTGCCATCCAGTGCTAGGCATCCATCACTTTATGGGGTCCAGGTAAAAGAGTTCTACCCTTTCCTTGGACTGATATGTCTGAAAGTTTTGGGTCCTGGTTTCCCTGATACATCTTAATCTATCTATTCATATTCCCTAACAGTCACAATTTACCTAATAAATTCATAGGCTACTACTCCCAGGTATGAGCCATTTTCAATTCATTCTGCATGCGTGGTGTTGGAATGATGGTAGTGTTTGGTTCTGCCCAGGGAAACAATCATCCTCCACCTTCACAATGGAGTCAAAAGCTACTTATAAAATGGGGTCTCTCCAGGCAAGGCACAGCCTGAAAAACCACTGTTTTATACAACTTAAGTGAAAAAGTATTCCTACTTCTTCTGGAGACTTGGTTGCATCCTAGTTACCACCTGCATGTATCACATGACTGACTATACCTGGTGCTAACCTGAGGCACACCTCATTTCTCACATCAAACATAACCTACATCTGAGCTTGCATGATCTGCTCAGCTTTAGTTCAAGCACAGACTGTAATAATCATGTTTCTCTGAACCTAACCAAGAGCAGGCTGTGATAGTCAATAAGCTTCATTAAAGGATTTAAAGATCTCATAAAGGAATTCAAATCAGGAAAGGAAAATCTTCAAATTAACTGTAAATTGTTAATATTCCTGATTCCAGGGATCCCTAATGGCTGTCCCTTCTAACCCTGTTTCCTCATGTTGCTAATGCCTACACTTTGTTTTCCACAGGTCTCTGGCCTGTGTGCATACTCTTCAAGTATAAAGCCTTGGAACTTTGTGTCTATCCTGCTACCCACTTTGTCTCTGAAGAATAAACCTTATGGAGAGCCAGGCACAGCAGCACACAACGTTCAACCCCACCAATCAGGGGTTAAAAGTAAATGCAGGCAGATGCAGGCAAATCTCTATGTTGAGGCCAGACTGGTCTATGTGGTGAGCTCCAGGCCAGCCAGAGATACACAGTGAGACCCTGTCTCAAAAGCCAAAATAATAATAATAATAATAACAAACATAATGAAAATAGCCCTATATAATTACTCAGTATAGTTACCATCATAGTCTGAAACACTCACATTTGGAATTCCAAAGTTCAGTGTTTCTCCAGATTGGAAAAAAAAAAAAAAAAAAAAAAAACCTGCCTCATGAGCAAATGCTATCTTGCAGCTTTAGATTCAGAAGATTCAAGCATTTTCAGCATTTTACTTCCCACACAGGATACAGAAATCCTGGATCAAATCCCAGCATTTCTGCTGAGTGACCCTAAGGGAGGCATCAAGATGGCAAGTGAAATAATAAGCTTCCAGCGGGCTTGCTATGAGCCAGCCCCACTCTGCTACACTATGCAGCGGTAGACCCAGCTCCCAGCACCCCTGTGAGGCAGGCACCGTTTATCAGGAGCCCCATTTTACACATGAGAAAACTCAACTAACAATAAAAAAAATCAACAAATGTAAAAATTACTTTAAGTTAAAGTGGCTTGCTTAACACCACCCATCTAGAAAGTGGCGAACTCAAATCCAGGCTGTCTCCGAGGGACCCAGTTTTTGTTCACACCAAGCACACACTAAGGGAATATAACCCTGGCCCTGCTGTGGCCCTCTTTGAATTTTTGTGCAGCTGCGGAGGCGTCACAGTCACCGTGTCCCTCACAGCACAGAGGTAAGAGGCAGAGTCTTTGATCTGGAGTTCTGTCAGAAGGAGGTAACTGTACCTCTCTGAGCGGCTCAGGAATGTAGAAAAACGCCCACTGTCCTTCAGACCATCCAAGACATCATAAGAAAGAAATTCAGGTGCTTGGCCTTCGTGTTGCCGGTACCAGGTTAGCCCGTTGAACCCTGACGTGCTGTACGTGCAGTTGACCTGAGCAGAGGTTCCCTCCAGAGACATCCACTCGGCAGGCTGCTCCACGCCTTGTCCTGAAGCACCTATGAGACACGGGACGGGGGAAATGGGAAAGGGAAAGGGAGGGTGGAAATGCTGTAAATAGATTATTCGTGTATGGAATTCTAAAACAATTTTTAATTAAAATAAATGTTTCCATATAGTGCAGAAAAACTTCCAGTGACAGGAAGTTATTAAGATAAACAATGAGTATCATAAACAGCAGCAGCAATGGAACTGCAGAATGCTTATTATTAGAAGGCCAGTAACTGTGGGTACCTCAGAGGAAGGAAGGGAAGGAGGAAGAGAGAGAGAGGGGAGAAAAGGGAGAGGGAGAGGGAGAGAGAGAGAGCCTGGTCATGGTAGCCTACACCTTTAATCCCAGCACTCCAGCACTGGGAAGGCAGAGGCAGGTAGATCTCTGAGAGTTAGAGGCAAGAAGTTCTATAGCGAGAGCTACAGGACAGCCAGGGATACACAGAGAAACCCTGTCTCAAAAAAAGAGAAAAAGAAAAAGAAAAAAGAAAAAGAAAACATCTCTCGGCAAAGACTTCTTCCTTCATTATAAGAGTTGCAATCATTTAGCTGAAGGAGAATTATTTTGAAAACTCCCAGCCATGCTCTCTATTAAGTTGGTACTTACCTCCCACCATCAGGAAGAGATGGAGAACAAACCCCCACATCATCTGCAGCAGGACACCGCCAGCCTGACACTGAGTCCCCAGCTCCCAAGCACTGTCAGCTTCAGAAAGAAAACCCCTATGTGGGTGGGGTGGAGGTTCATCCTGGATGCAAACCCACAGAAGCAAGGGCAGGATATCCTTTCTTGAGGGGTGTCTTCAAGCTGTCTCAGGGACAGCTGGGGGAGTCCTTTTGAACTTGGGAGTCCCTTCTGAAGACTGTCTTCTGACTACTCTGTTGGGCTTAACCCACGCGTCTTTGATGACACGGGCACAGTAGTGTCACCTGTGAAGAACAAAGAGGACAGCTGGAGGAGGTGGTGCAGACCTCTAACGCCAGCGGTTGAGGGGCCCAGGAGGATCCTGTGCTCAAGGCCAGCCTGGGATACTTAGCAAGACCCCATCTTAAAAAGAACAAGGAAAAACAACAAAGGGGTCCATAATACAAGAACAGAAGCTCTCAATTGCCCCATTCTGTTTTTCCCAAAATAGGAAAAAACAAAACACAAGGTGTTAAAGGCTGTAGATTATACACACAGTGTGGGTACACTGCTGTCCTCATCATTGTTGTTTGTACAGTGAAGAAATGAGGAATGTATCTGTCTATGAGCAACTATATGTGTGACTACACAGGAAGTGAGAAATTAAACTACTTCTGTTCATTATTTCAAAAGCCTAGAATTGAAAAAGAATGAAATAAATAACACTTTCTTAAATATCTCTGCTGTGTTGTATATTCATTCATTTATTTATTTATTTATTTATTTATTTATTTATTTATTTTGCTCAACAATGTGAAACCTTGAAAAAAATAAGACAAAGAAGGCAAGAAGTGGAAGACTAAGCTAAAAAAAAAAGTTAGGCAAGGGCAGTCAGGAAGAAATCTGTATTTCAACCTACTTCCTAACTGTTCAAAGCTGCAGTTAATGCTGCATGTTGTGGTGTGTGTCTCTGATTCCAATACTTACGGGTGGAGGAAGGAGAATCAGGAATTCAAGATCATCCTTGGCTACATAACAAGTTCAAGGTCAGTTTGGGATATCTATAAGACCCTGTATTTTAAAAACTGCATTGTTTTCTCAAATTAATGTCTTCCACATGGTATCTTCTCTTCTATTATTGTGTTGTTTGTTTGGTTTTGTCTGGTTATTGTTTGTTTTGGTTTGGTCTGAGTTGGTTTGGTTTAGTTTGGTTTTCCTTGACTTTCTTTGCCTTTTTTCTGCTGGATTGGCTGACTTGCCTTGTTTTGGCTTGGCTTTGCTTTATTTTAATTTGGTTTGGTTTGGCTTGGTTTGATATTAAAACAGACCTAGCTGTGTAGCCCAGGCTGATCCTTCCGAGCCCTTCCAAGCACTGGTGTTACAAACATTTGCCTCCATGTCTGGTTCAACATATCGTATTTTTACTAGAGTGACTACACTCATCATGAAACATTTGGATTCGTTTCTGTGTACTCACTCCATAAAGTAGAATGTAATACATGGCTTTTTTAAAGATAGTGATGGGGTGTGGACCTTGTGTGCTACTATTCTGACCTACCAGGAAATATTCACCACTGGAACAGTAGTTTCATGACTACTGTGGGCTAATCAACCATTTTTAAACTGGATTTGAGACCCATCCCAAGGGAGTGAACATATACCTGGTACTATAAATCTAGTCAAAAGCCTGTCACTGAGGAGGTCACAGGCCCTCAGAGAAAATGTACTACTGATATTTTGCTAGCTGGACATGTAGACACACTGTAGTGGTTTGAATGAAAGTGGCCTCCATGGCCCTTAGAGAATGATACTATTAGGAGGTGTAGCCTTGTTGGAGGAAGTGTGTCACTGGAGGTGGGCTTCGAGATGCCAGGTGCTCAAGCCAGGCCCCGTTCCTGCTGCCTGCCAATCCAGATGTAGGACTCTCAGCTACTTCTCTAGCACCATGTTTACATGCATGCTGCCATGCTTCCTGCCATGATGATAATAGTCTAAACCTCTGAACTGTAAGCCAGCCCCAATTAAATGTTTTCCTTTATAAGACTTTCTGTGGTCAGGGTGTCTCTTCACAGCAATAGAATCCTAACTGTAGGCAGAGTTTTCCTATCCCAGAGCCACTCTCAAATAAACACACTGAGGCTTATATTAATTATAAATGCTCAGTCAATAGCTCAGGCTTGTTACTAACTAGTTTTTACAACTTAACCCCTTTCTATTCATCTATGTGGTGTCCCAAGGCTCGTGGCTTTTACCTCTATGCCATTTTGTGTATCTGATTCATTCTCTGTCTGGTTGGCAACTCATCTGACTCTGCCCTTCCTCATCCCATCATTCTCAGTTTGGCTTACCTGCCTAACTTTATCTTGTTCAGCTATTGGCCAGTCAGCTTGTTTATTAAACCAATCATAGTGACATATATTCACACAGTGTACGGAAAGATTATTCCATAGCACCTAACTAAGACACTATCTCCTAAACATTGATGCCCACAAACAAGAGCTCCTCTCAGTCTAGGTTAGGGAAGTTTCTTTCTGCAGAGGTTAATACAGAAAGTCAGAACTGGTCACAGTGTTGGGAATAAGTGATAATGAGAATATAGACCTAAACAGCACATCTATATCACCCATTCCCAGGCTCAGAGAACATCACAGAAGAGAAGGAAGACAGATTGTCAGAGGGAGAGGATGGACAGGAGCATTGAAAACACCATCTTCTGGTTATGGCAGGGCTATTGCAATAATGAACACACAGCAGATGTGGCTGCCTGAATGAGTCCTGCATAAAGTGAGCAGGAGGCTCACTGGAAAGAAGGAAGTCAGAGAGAGTGGGAGAGGATAAAAGAGGGTGGTTGGAGGTGAATATGATCATAATACATTCTATACATATAGGAAATTGTCAATAAGTCAACAATAAATGGGGAAAATAATTTAAAAATAAAGATAATACTGGCATCTTTTGTGAGATATATATATAGCACTGCAATTTTACACATACACACACACACACACACACACACACACACACACACACACACAAAATCACCACTACCACCACACCAAACTTTAAGCATTTTCTTCCTAATTTAGAATTGAAAGACCCATGGACTGGAGACATGGCTTATCAGTTAAATGCACTGGCTGCTCTTCCAGAGGTCCTGAGTTCAATTCCCAGCAACCGAATGGTGACTCACAACCATCTGTAATGAGATCTGGTGCCCTCTTCTGGCATGCAGAGCACTCATACATAAAATATAAATAAATACATTTTTTTAAAAGTCACTTAAGAATAAAAGAACTGAAAGACCCCTCAGAAGCCATCCATTTTTTATAGACCTCCATTATTTAACAGTGGCAGCTCCTACAGCTAATACCACACTCCAAGAATTATTTCTTCATTTTCAACCAAGTCTGCAGTATTACTCATAACATTGTTTTTTCTAATTTTTTATTTTATTTTACAAAACAATAGGTTTACAAAATAATAGGTTTCCTTGTCACATTTTTATACATACTTTGATTGAACCCCAACTCTCCCCACATCTCCCTTCTCCCTGTTCCTGCTTATACTCACAGTGTTCTACCTTTTCACTTTGTTGTTAAATATGTTCTATTGCCCTCTCCATGTGCCTCTCTTAAATCTTCCTTTTCAACTCTCACAGTCTCCTCTCTAGTTTCCTAGACCTAGACCCTGTACATGTTTACCCATAGATAAACAGGTAGGTAGTTAGGTAAGTAGGTAGGCAGGCAAGTAGATAGACAGACAGATACATTAAAAGCAAGGATACGTGAGTTCGAGGCCAGCCTGGTCTACAAAGCGAGTTCCAGGAAAGAAAGGTGCAAAGCTACACAGAGAAAACCTGTCTCAAAAAACCAAAAAAAAAAAAAAAAAAAAAAAAAAAAAACAAGGATACACATGTAAGAAAGAACATGCAATATTTGTCTTTCTGGACCTGAATTATCTCACTAAATATAACCTTTCCAATTGTATCCATTTTCAAGTAAATTGCATATCATTTTTCTTAACTCCTGAATAAAACATTGTGTATATATACCATGCTTTCATTACCCCTTCACCTGTTGATAGCTGATTCCATTAGTTGTTACTCTGTACAAAATAATTAACATGGATATAGAACTATCTCTTTGGTAGGATATAGAGTACTTTAGGTATAAGCACAGAACTGGCTTAGCTAGGTCTTGTGGAAATTCTATAATTAGCTTTTTTTTTTTAAGAAACCTCTGTACTGGTTTCCATATTCACTGCACAAATATACATTTCCATCGGCAGTGAATAAGGTTTCCTCTTACTTCACATTCCTGTTAATATTCATTATTTGTTTTCTTAATGGTAGTTTCTCTGGCTGAGGTAAGATTCAATCTCAAAGGAGTTTAATTGCCATGTCCCTGATGATTAAGAATGCTGCTGGACACAAATCTAAATATGTAGTGGCCATTTGTATCTCTCCCTTGGAGAGCTGTCTGTTTAGCTCATTAACCAATATTATGATTTGGTTGATATCCCTGTTTCACTTTTTCCTCTTTCTATCTTTATATTAATCCTCTGTCAGGTGTACACAGATGGCAAAATTTCCTCCCATTCTGTGGGTTGTCTGCTCACTCAATTTTTCCCTTTTTTGTACAGATTTTTTTAATTTCGCAAGATACCATTTTCTAATTGTTGAAGTTAGGAGCTAGAGAGATGGTTTAGTAATTAAGGGCACTTTTTCAGGTTATATTTAGGAACATATATGTACAAATACATAAATTATGCAATAGAAATTAATGAAAAGAAAAGCCATGATTTTGAAGGAGAGTGGGAAAAGACACATAGGAGGACTTGGAGGGAGGAAAGGAAAAGAGTATGTGCTATGATAAAATTACAATCTTTAAAAAAAAAAGAGCATTTACTGCTCTTCCAGAGGATCTGGGCTCAGTTCCCAGCATACACACAGTGGCTGTCACAACCATCCATAACTCCAGTTCCAGGAGATATGATATCATCATCTGATTTCCATGGGTATAGACACACACAGTGCACATATATACATGCAGACAAACATTTATACACACAAACTTTAGAAAATAAAAATCAATCAATCAAGTAAGTAAGTAAAGTGTTGGAATTATTGCCTGAACAACTGAAGTCCTGTTGAGAAAGTCCTTGCCCATGCCTTTGCCTTGAAGTGTTCTCCTTACTTTTTCTTCTAGTATTTGCAGAGTTTCAGGTCTTTGTAGTGGGTAGCCATTCCAGCTTGGTTCTGGAAGTTCCAACCCCCATTGAGACTCTGGCAACTGTCACGCCTATGAGGCGGGGCGAGGGGAGGCACCTGGGGACCCGAGAGCTGGATGGGCCAGCGCTCTCTCTGGGAGCTCTCTCGGTGCTGGGACGCTGACCGGTGGAGATTGACTGTGCAGAGCTCCGGAGAACACCACTGGACTGCATTACACCTTCCCCAGACCCTGCGACCTACCCATTACTTAATTTGTGAGTTACGCCATTAAATAAATATCCTTTTAACTACGTGGAGTGGCCAAAATAATTTCTCCAATATCTGGCGCTCACGTGGGGCAAACTCCAAAGGCCTGGGCGGCTCCCGCCGTCTCCTCCCTAGCTGGCGGGTACCTAAACCTGCCTGCAAAGTTCCATATAACCAGGGAACACCTACACGGTTCCATTCCTGAAAAAGGGAGCAGCTAGTCCGATCTCAATTCCCTAGCTTAGCCCCAGACCAGCTAAAGAGGCAGGAGAGTGCTAGCTCCGATTTCCGCCATCTCTGCCATTTCCGCCATCTCCCTCCGACTCCAGCAAAGATCGCCAGCAGGCCCTGTTTCGGAGCTGTACCAACGCCACCTGCTGGCTGAAAAGTGCTACTACATGCCCCAAACCCACGAAAGGTAAGCATATTGTTTCAAGTAAAGGTACTTGATAATTTTACACCTTAAAATTGACTAACAAATTTTGAGTAATTCGTGTAATATGGCCGACAACATTACCTCACAAGAATTTAAAAACCTTTTTGCCTGTATGATGAATGACATCTTCCTGGAAATATACGACATTCCTAAGGCATATCTGGGCTATACCATTTTGGCATTCATCATAATAATTCACACAGTGTTCAAACACTGGTTTAAGAACAAAGATGAGTCATTATTGGGACTGATACAGGCTTTAAAAGATAGCAATGAAGGCTTACAGAAAAAGATTCTCTCTCTGGAATCTGCTTTAAAAGATAGCAATGAAGGCTTACAGAAAAAGATTCTCTCTCTGGAATCTGCTTTAAAAGATAGCAATGAAGGCTTAGAGAAAAAGATTCTCTCTCTGGAATCTGCTTTCAAAGATAGCAATGAAGGCTTAGAGAAAAAGATTCTTTCTCTAGAATCTGCTAATCAGGATTTACAAAACAGGCTTGTACCCAAAATTGATTTTATTGATAATAAATATGAATATTTAATGGATAGAACACTAACTCTCCAGAGTGAAGTTGTGGCTACTCAGACAGTATATAAGGAAGAAAGATTATCGTTAATTGATAGGATAAGGTCCATAGAATCATGTGTTTCTGAGGAACATAAAAACTTCTATGATTCCATGAGAAATATGGAGTCCCTTGCAAGAGAGGAGGTTCACTCCCTAGAACAGACCCTAGGTGCTCGTTTGCAAGCCCTAGAAGAAACTCTCAGTAAACATGACAAGGGAACTAATAAGCAGAAGGTCAAGACCATAGAGGTTGTAACATCTCCAAATGGCTCTCATACAATGGCTTATCCTGTTATTGTCCATGAGAAGCCAGCAGATGACACACACCCCGAGCCATATATGACATATACATTACAACCAATTTCAACAAGGGACTTTAAAAATATAAAGGAAGCAGTAGTTACGTATGGGATACACTCCACATATGTAAAACAGATGTTAAATTCGTGGTCTACCTCACATAGAATCATTCCAGATGACTGGCATCAGTTAATTTCAGCTGTTCTAGAATATAGCCAGCAGTTACAGTGGAAAAGCTGGTTGAGAGAAGAGGCAAAAAATTTAGAACAACAAGGTAAAATCAGAGGTTTTGTGATCTCCCAAGATCAAATACTTGGTGAGGGATGTTTCGCTGACAGGAATGTACAAGCCACTTATGATGAGCATACAATATCCCTATGCCATACAGCAGCTCTAAATGCTTGGGGAAAAATTCCAGAACCTGGAAAACCAACTGAGGTATACACAAAGATATTTCTGGGACCGCACGAACCCTTCACTGATTTTTTACAAAGACTGAACAGAGCTATAACAAGAGCTTTGTCAGACAAAGAATTAAGAAAAGTATTAACTGAGTCCTTGGCGTTCAACAATGCTAATGCAGAATGCAGAAGAATACTTACACCATTAAAGATCAGATCAGCTCCTTTGGAAGAATGGATTCAATATACTAATGGTGTTCAGTCTCTTAACTACAGTAATGAGGCTTGGATAGAAGAGACAAATCCCAGAGGTGAAAGAAGGCCCCGTGTTACCAAATGTTTTAAGTGTGGTACACCAGGTCATATAAGTAAAAACTGTACATGGTGTACTCCTAGAAGCAATACTCCTTCTAGGAATAGCCTAAACAGGAGACCCCAACCACCTCCTGGATTATGTAGAAGATGTGGCAAAGGCCGACATTGGACCAGTGAGTGCAGATCAAAAATAGATATACAAGGCAACCCTTTACTGGCGGAAAACGCCTCAGGGGGCCTCTTGCAGGCCCCCAAACCAAACGTAGTATGAACATTCCCTGCCACTGTGGAAGAAATTCCTCTCCAGGACAACTGAATAAACCAATGCCTAATGTAAAAACCGATACTGCAATGGATAATAAAACAGCTTTGATAGCTGGATCACAGTTTACAAAGAACACTATAAAACAAATATTTTGGCAGACTTCCATAAATGAACAAAGACCCAAGCTTAGAATTCGAATTAATGGCCTGGTTCTGGAGGGCCTGGTAGACACAGGTGCAGATGTGACTATAATTACACCAAAATCATGGCATCCGAATTGGCCTCTTCAAGAGGTAGATGTCCAACTGTTAGGGATTGGCACCCTATCTCAGATAAAACAGAGTTCGAGATGGGTTGAATGCATAGGGCCAGAAGGACAGAGAGGAAGGCTGAAGCCTTATGTAGCAAATGTAGCAGTAAATCTTTGGGGCCGAGATCTGTTACAACAGTGGAATACCCAGATTAAAATTCCTACACTTTCAGAAAAGGAATACAGACCAATGCATGTTTCTAGGAATAATATCATAACATGCTATAAAAATCAGTCACCAACCATTCAGGCTGTTCACAAACAGAGCACGACTGTTGTTGAACTCTCAGAAGTACCAACTGCCTTACCTTTAAAATGGCTAACTAATAAACCTCTCTGGGTTGGACAATGGCCTTTGACAAAAGAGAAGCTACAAGCTTTAGAACAGCTGGTTCAAGAGCAGTTAAATGCTCAACACATTGAAGAATCTACCAGTCCTTGGAATTCTCCTGTATTTGTTATTAAAAAAAAAATCTGGTAATTGGAGAATGCTGACAGATCTGAGAGCTATTAATAAAGTAATTCAGCCAATGGGCTCCCTACAGACTGGGATGCCCTTGCCCTCTATGCTACTAAAAGAATGGCCTATAATAGTTATTGACTTAAAAGACTGTTTCTTTACCATACCCTTACAGGAAAATGATAGAGAAAAATTTGCCTTCACAGTACCTAATTATAATAATTCTCAGCCAGTCAAGAGATATCAATGGAAGGTCCTCCCACAGGGAATGTTAAACAGCCCTACTTTGTGTCAATACTTTGTGCAGAAACCATTAGAGATGATTCGTGTAAAGTTTCCACAATCCATAATTTATCACTATATGGATGATATCCTATTAGCTGATCCAAAGTTAGATACATTAGAAAGCATGTTTGAAGAAGTAAAAAAAAGTTTTGCCTCGCTGGGGACTGCAAATTGCTCCTGAAAAAATACAAAGAGGAGATTCTATTAATTACTTAGGATATAAGATAGAGCTACAAAAAATTAGACCCCAAAAGGTACAACTAAGAAGAGATAGATTGAAGACTCTTAATGATTTTCAAAAGTTATTAGGAAGCATTTCCAACTTACTGGGTATCATGGGAATACCCAAAGATGGACTACAAAATTTGGCTAATACTCTAGAAGGGGACAAAGAATTAAATAGTCCAAGAGAATTATCAGCCGAAGCTGAGAAGGAATTGGCTCTAGTAGAAAAGACAATTCGAGAAGCACATGTGGATCATGTGGATCCAGAACTTAAATGCATTCTTGTCATATTCCCCTCCAGACATTCCCCAACAGGTATTTTGATGCAGAGGGAAGATATTATATTGGAATGGATATTCCTACCACGTAAACCAAATAAGAAATTAAAGACTTATATAGAAAAGATCTCTGATTTGATTCAAAAGGGTAAATTAAGACTTCGCCAGTTGACAGGAATGGACCCAGCGGAAATTGTAGTACCATTAACTAATGAGGAAATTTCATCACTATGGAAAGATAATGAATACTGGCAGAGAGCCTGCAGTAACTTTTTGGGAGAGATTAACAACCACTATCCCAAAAGCAAGAGAATAGAATTCATAAAGAAGACTGAATGGATCCTTCCTCACATTGTAGGACAAAAGCCAATTTCTGGAGTCCTCACATTCTATACTGATGAAAATAAATCAGGGAAAGCAGGATATAAATCAGGAGACTTAAGTAAAGTGGTGCAAAGTCCATATAGCTCTGTACAAAAGGCAGAACTATGTGCCATTATTATGGTACTGATGGACTTCACAGAACCCCTCAATATAGTCACTGACTCTCAATATGCAGAGAGAGTTGTTTTACATATTGAAACTGCTGAATTTATTCCTGATAATACAGAATTAACTTCATTATTCATACAATTGCAGTAAATCATCAGAAAAAGGGAACATCCTATATATATAACACATATCAGATCCCATACAGGTCTGCCAGGACCTTTAGCACAAGGTAATGATGAGATTGATCAGTTACTAATAGGTAATGTGCTAGAAGCTTCAGAATATCATAAGAAACACCATATAAATAGCAAAGGTTTGAAGAAGGATTTCTCCATCACTTGGCTACAGGCTAAGAATGTTGTGAAAAAATGTCCTACTTGTTCCATCTATAACCAAACTCCATTACCTGCAGGGAGTAATCCAAAAGGTATACAAAGAAATGAAATTTGGCAGATGGATGTGTTTCATTTTGCAGAATTTGGAAGATTAAAGTATGTACATCATACCATTGACACCTATTCAGGATTTCAATGGGCAACTCCTATGAGTTCTGAAAAGGCTGATTCTGTGATTACACACCTATTAGAAGTTATGGCCATCATGGGAATACCTGTACAAATTAAGACAGACAATGCCCCAGCATATGTCTCCAATAAAATGAGACAGTTCTTTGCTTATTATAATATAAAGCATGTTACAGGTATACCACACAATCCCACAGGCCAAGCAGTCATAGAGAGATCCAATCGAACTTTAAAGGATATGCTAAATAAACAGCAACAGGTAACAATGACTCCTAGAAATAGACTGCATAGTGCCTTATTAACCTTGAATTTTCTCAATGCTAATGAGAAAGGAACAACAGCTGCGGAGAGACATTGGACAACAGACAAAACTCCTGAGCTAAACCAACCAGTTTATTTTAAGGATGTGCTGACCTCAGAATGGAAACCTGGATATGTTCTACGTTGGGGAAGGGGTTTTGCCTTTGTTTCTGCAGGAGAAGAAAAGCTATGGATACCAATAAAATTAATAAAAATTCGATTCGAACAGGAAAAACCCCTTGATGAAGAGAAGTAAAAGATCATCCACCAATGTGACATCTCTACAAGTTGTAAGAAAAATTTAACAATCAAAGGGTGGGGTAGGGTTCTGTTTTTGTCTTTCTAGGATAATGGAAATACCCATCTTCCAAAACTCATAAGGCCTTGGATATCCGGATGTTTACAGCAGAAAGGAAGAATCTATTGGTACCAATCTACACATGGTAGAATCTCATTGTCTAACATCTTTCTATCAATCTAGAAAAGTTGTGGTTCCAATTCAATTATAGCCAAGCTGGCTTTGGAGATGGAATTGGCTCACTCCTTCTCTAAACCCAAGCATATTGCTAAAAGAAAAGTTTAAGAGATTCTTCAGTCCCATATCAGAAGAGCCCTCTGGTGTGAGACAGAAGGAAACCAATAAAAAGGGACCATTGTCTTCTAAACTCTAATTCTCTCCATGCTTACTCTTGATTTCTCAGAATCCTTTCTTACATGCTATGTCCTCTTTAAATCCAAACCTCCCATTTTTGATAACAAATAAGTTTTTCCAATAGCAACCTCAGAAGTCACCAGAAGGAAGATGGGGTCCCAACAACAACAACTCTACCCAATCCAGAATGATGCCATGGTAATCATCATCATACTACACTTCTTGCCAGAATTTCAGACAATCTTACCCATTACTCTAAAACTTGCTGCAGAACCTACAGTTAGTCTAACTGAGATTTAACTATCTGAGCTTTCTCACAGTACCCAACAGAGATAACATCACCCCCTAAACGGCAGGAAGCAATTCTAAGAAAACGACGCCCCTTCTCCCTTAGGTTTCATAATTCTCAGGGTTATGGATGACGGTTATAGGGTTGGGGGTGGAAGAAAATATTAACTCAGGATTGTTAAAAAAAAAAAAAGGGTATAAGATATGATGGTAAATCATTGTATATACTAGTAAACAAACTTAGTAAAATAGCAACCTTAGATAATTTGCACTGTAATTTGTACTGTTATAGATTCTTATATGTTGATACAAATGTAAACTATTTTTATACTCCTGTTTAAGATAATTTGTATATTGATACAAATACAGAACTATATTTGTTATAATGTACATATATTTCTACTCTTATTTGAAACATTTTTATATTGATACAAATGCAAATTTATATCTGTCATACTTTATATATGTTCTACTTCTGTTTAGGATATTCGGTATATTGATATATATTTAATATTATTGTCATATTGCATATCGCACTATATATTCCTACCCCTGTTATAAATATCTTGTGTATTGTCATAATTTTGAAGTCATCGTTCTTCACCATACATTTGCTTATAGACTGTTTACCTTATTTACATGAAGCCTTAGTCCTTAGGTTATTTCGATAGATAAGATTTATAGATTTATAGTCGCCTATGCCTGTCATCTCTATAGTTACGTTAGTTAGGTTATCCAGATTTACAGATACATAGGTCAGATGGGCAGGTAATCTTCAAACACTTCATAGACCTGGAGAATATGGCATTTAAATAACTTAGAATTCTGTTGACGTGAGACACAATTGCTCCTGGCTGCACCAATTGATCCCGAGAGAATGTTGGGCTTCTAAGACATTTCCATTTGGAAGTTTGTCTTTTGGCACAAAATGGCCTACTGGGCAAAGAACTGCCCTTGCCTTGATGGCTGACAGTACAAATGCAATGCTGTCCTTTCTGGACAAGCGGGACACAAGGAAAGCGACCACTGTACTCTGCCAAGACAGGGTAAGATGGTCTTTCAGAAATCCTGCTTCTGAAAATGGTCTGTCAGATACTCTAGGCCTGTAGCCAATTTGAATGCACCAACAATGCTGAGAAACATTAGGTGACTGTCCAGGCTGCCAGCTGTCTTGGTCTACTCTTGCAAGATTCCCGAAAGTTGCTTGCATCCATCTACCATTTCTCAGGGACCATTATGTTCCTTCTCAGGTCTTTGATGGGATTGAAGACTAGCAGTTATAGTTACAACTTAGTATATATAATATCTTAGATAGAACATATTAAGTATTAGATTCAGGTTCTTTAGGATAGGACACCTTTGAATGATCTTTATAACATGCTGTTTACCTATGCTCTATACTTCTCTGGATTTTAGTATGTGTTTCTTGCTTGATATTTTTGCATTGGTTGTAGTTACATCTTATCTAGGTCATTATCTCTCATTATTTCTGGACAATATTTGATAACCATTCCTTTGTATATAGTCTTGTATTAGTTTAGAACCTTCTTATTTAGACAAAAAGGGGGAGATGTAGTGGGTAGCCATTCCAGCTTGGTTCTGGAAGTTCCAACCCCCATTGAGACTCTGGCAACTGTCACGCCTATGAGGCGGGGCGAGGGGAGGCACCTGGGGACCCGAGAGCTGGATGGGCCAGCGCTCTCTCTGGGCGCTCTCTCGGTGCCGGGACGCTGACCGGTGGAGATTGACTGTGCAGAGCTCCGGAGAACACCACTGGACTGCATTACACCTTCCCCAGACCCTGCGACCTACCCATTACTTAATTTGTGAGTTACGCCATTAAATAAATATCCTTTTAACTACGTGGAGTGGCCAAAATAATTTCTCCAATAGGTCTTCCCTTAAGGTCAAAAAGATGTGTTTGGAAATTATTTTCGTACAGGGTGAGATATGGGGATCTAGCTTCATTTCCCTACATATAGATAGAGTTCCCGGGTCAGTTCCAGGTTGGTTTCTTTATGTCTTGTGTCCAAAGTGAGTGGTATCTTCAACCATAAGGTCTTGCCAGCTAATTATGGTGGGCAACCAAGAGCAATGACAGTACCCTGTGTTGTTTGAGGGTCTTCCTTACCAGTAATTCATAAGGAGGTATCCTATTCATGACAGCCTGGCACTGAGATTTTTATTTACTAACCCATGTCTTGTGGGAGCAGCATTGCCTACCTACTGAGGATAATCCTATTCAAACCCATATGCATTTGTACATATCTAATATTTTCAATTATCTCACAGAATAGTGGGTTTCCATAAAGTTTATTCATATACCCTTATGAATGCACAACCTACCCTCTCTGTCCCTAACCCTACTATCCTCACTTAGATCCTTAACCGTATCTCTTCTCTTATTTCACCTGTGTTCTACTATCCTCTCTGATTAAACTGTGATCAGATAACAGAAAAGTCCCCAGTCTCCAAAGACTGAGACTTAGAGAGCCCACAGACAAGGTCAGACTGCATTCTTTGGGAGAGGAAAACGCAAAAGAAGAGAGACTAGAGTGGGAAAAGGGGGAACAGAGCGGGAATGAGCTGGTCTGCTAAAATTGATGTGTGTAAAACAGAAAGATAAATATGAAGAAGGGAGAAATGGATGGATGGGTACACATCAGCTGAATGCTGTCTGTGCTGGTTGCTGGACCAATCTCATCTCTCAATGCTTCTTTGCAGCTCTTGGAAATTTGTCTTATCCCTGAGAATTCCTTGACAGTGAGGCACCCTGTACTCACCTCCCGGTCTTTCTTTGGAAGATTGGGTACAAGTTCTGGTCAAGTTTATGTGATACCTAGCAGGTGGGGTTTCAGATGCTGGTCCCACCTCTAGGTGGTCCTTCAGGAGTGCAGCTGTGGCTGCTGACCCTGCTCCTCTATAATCCTTCGTTTTGTTCAGTGTGCTGTGTAAAGCCCCTTCTGATGGCCATTACTCAGCTTTCTTCAATTTATTCCTGGAGGCTCTGGCAGCAGATACTGTGCCTTGGTATCACTCACTATCTTCCAAACAGATTACTGACACTGTGATCCCCTGGTATCGAAAAAGATGTTTGGTGCCAGTAGGTGGGATCCCAACCTAGCCCCGGAGGGTAGGGCCTGAGGGTCCACTGATTCACTAATTTCATCAGATGCAGATGGGCTGTGTGGTTTTCCTTTTTCATTTCTTATTAGAGCTATTCATTTATTGGCAGGGATATGCACATGCCATGGTGCACATGTAAAGATCAGAGGACAACTTGTGAAAGTTTGTTCTCTCCTACTATGTGGGTCTCATATCTACTTACATGGGCAGGTATGCTAACTAATTCTGTTACCTTGAGACAATCTACTCAGTTTGAAAGAGGGATTCTCAGTTGAGAAAATGCTCCCCAGGTTGGACTGTAGGCAAGCCTGTGGTACATTTTCTTGATTGATGATAGATGTGGGAGGGCCCAGCTCAGTGTGGGTGGTACCACCCCAGGCTGGTGGTCCTGTGTGCTATAAGAAAGTAGGCTGAGCAAGCCATGAAGACCAAGCCAGTAAGCAGAGTTCCTCTGTAACCTCTGCTTCAGTTCCTACCTCCAGGTTCCTGCCCTGTGTGAGTCCAACCCTGACTTCCTTCCATGATGGACTGTGATGTAGAACTGTAAGCTTGAAAGACCCTAACCCTTCAGGCTACACTCCCCAAGCCCCAGGAGGATGAGGAACTAAAAAGCTAGTTCCAAGGGCAAACTGACTCAGATTCAACCACCCCTGCCACAATGTAACAATGTAAAGAGATTTCTATTAAGAGATGCCCTCAACTGTGACCAGGATAACTGCAAGTGTTCCAGGAAGGACCACTGTGACCTTTGTGTAAACTTCACTCCCACCCTGATACCCCCTTGAGGTTTCGGGAAGAATGTGCATGCGGACGTGACTGTACCCACCCTGTGATCAGGCCATGATCTTGTGAAATTAGCCTCTAGACATAAATCAATCGAAACAAAATTGTATGGGAATTGTAATCTTATGGCTTTTATGGGTTTTTTCCTTTAAAAGTGCCCATGTGGCTGCAGTAGGCGCGACTCTTGCCCTCAGGACATGGGGAGCCCGACTGTACAGCCGCATCAATAAACCTCTTGCTGTTTGCATCAACTGGACTGGAGTCTGGGTTCTTGGGGAGCCCACTCGAGAAGGTAGTACCCTGGGTCTGGGGTCTATCAAGCTGAAACAAAAACCTTTTCTTCCACAAGTTGCTTTTGGTCATGGTGTTTTAGCATGGCAATAGAAGCCCTGACTAAGATATCAAGCTTTGTGGCAAGCACCTTTATCCACTGAGCCATCTTGCTGGCCCCAAGGCTGTATGATTTTCTGCGTTAGCATTCCCATCTCCTTAGTTTCCTCTCATTCTGCAGCCACTGTCGCCCACGGGTCCCAGAACCCACACAGCGAGTCTCAAGTGACAGGCTATGGCACATGCACCTGGCACTAACTTGTATAAAATAATAAATGCCTTTCCAAAGTGACTCACCTTGGAATCTAGGCATGAGGGTGCATGTAGAAATGAATTGAATATTAAGAATACTCCAGGTAGCTTTATTTGTTTTATTTCTCTCTGTCTCTGTCTCTATATCTGTGTGTGTGTGTGTGTGTGTGTGTGTGTGTGTGTGTGTGTGTGTGTGTTATATTCACAAATGTGCAGTGTGGTATGTGTATGAAGTACTCACATTGGGGTATATATTGTATATTTGCATGTATATGTTGGTGGGTGTGTCATGTGTGGTGTATGTGTGTGTGTGCTTGTGGGGATGGTATATGGTATATCCATGTATATATTTGTGTATGTATATGTCTTTGTATGTGGTATATGTGTGTGGGTATATGTAGGGGTAGCATGTGGTATATTTATTTGTGTGTGTGTACATGTGTAGTATATATATGTTGATGCATGTGAGGTGATGTATGGTGTACTCACGTGTATGTTGTTTGTGTGTGTGTGCGTGGTGTGTGTGTGTGTGGTGTGTGTGGTGTATGTGTATGTGCATGTTGGGATGTTTTCTCATGCTTATGCAGCATACCTATCTCCCCAGCCCTATTACAGGTAACTTTAAATGTGAGGTTCATATTTGAAACCACAGTTTTCTTTTTTTCTGTCCATGGCATTCATTGAAAGTCATCTATTGAGAACCTACTACTACATGCTAAGCATATGACAAATGGTGCCAGGGATTCCACAGTGAGTCAAAGCACTATCATGACATCTGCATTCTGGGAAATGGAGACAAACAATAGATGAGTAAATACAATTTGTCCAGTAGGGTTGGGGGCAACCAAGAAGACTAAAACAGAGGAAGAGGAAGGCCAAGGGAGATGTCAAGGACTTAATGGCATCTTAAAAGGGAGCAGGTGGTGGCTAGACTGGGATGAGGAGTTGAGAGACAAGGGGATAAAGGAGACCCTGAAACATCACGAAGAAGTCAGCAGCCTCACAGAGCATACTGAGATTATTCTCCACAGCCTCCTTTTCCATGATCTACCGTTCATGTTGCCTTACCCCTCTCTCAACACAAAATAATGAGGATTCTGGGAGGGAGGCCTCATGAGAGGAATACTTTGCAGTCGATTTCCCTTGAGGTCAGAATGCTGCTTCAAATCTCTAGACAGTGCTGCTTTTCCCCGCTTTTCGTCAGGGCAAGAAAGGCAACATGATGAAAACTGATGCAAAATATGACTTGAGATATAGAAGTCGGATTCGTCAAAGAGCCCAGAAAGGCATTTGCCTGCAGGGCAAACTCCTGAAAGAATGTCAAATCCTTTTTAAGACAGAGAGGAGCCCTGTACCACAGGCTGCACTGAGCTTCTGAACAGCATCTCTCTATCTGCAGAACGATTCCACTCAGGGACAGGCAACCAATTCTGCAGCTCTATACACGTGAGTCCAAGAGGAAACTCAGTGTGGAGAAGTGCTCCACTAAAGACACAACTAGCCTGCAGCTTGGAGACCTGACTGTATTGTCTAAACGTTAGTCTCTTTTTTCCATTTCTTTCTGGAACCTCCCAAAAGTACTAGGATAAATTCAATCTTTATAAATTTGAAAGGGGGGCTTAAAATCTTAATACCCTTTTTATTTTCTTTTTTATTATTATTATGATGGCAATGGTAGGGGGGCAGGTCAAGAGGAAGTGGTGTTAGTTCTGCAGAAATAGACAGGCTAAATGCATCTTTTCACTCCAGTGAAGAGGCACTAAGTTCCCTTCTTAAGTAAGCTCTTTTTTATTTAACACTTGGTAAAAGACAAAAATCTACTCTGTGGAGTACATAAAATATGTCTAGGATACCCAACACGGCATACATTCTCTCTGACCTGCCCTGTCCTTACCAGGGCATCTAACTGAATGAAGACCAAAGAAGGTAAATGTCCTTGCCAGAAACAGATTTGAACTGGATATTCCCCCCTCCTCAGGGTAATAAGGTCCTTTGAGCATGTCCAACACAGCACTAAACCAGTTTCCCTCCCCATCTTCAGAATTTCATACCTGTTTCCTAGTACCCCAGATCCCAAGGGTCCCTGTAGATATCCAATGTTTCAAATTGCTGGGGTAAGTGTTTTATACCCTTGGAACCTCTCCAGGAAATGTGCTCATATCAGAGATGCCTGAACTAGGTCCAAGATACATATGAAGCTGCTCATCATGGGGTCCCAAGATAACAGAGGTCCCTGTAATGTCCCCCTATCCCTCACGTTCTTACCTTCTCAATGGCACCCTCTCATTCGTCCTCACAGTCTTCTGTGGTGATTTATTGTGTACCCTAATAAACTTGCCTGAGGATCAGAGGACAGAGCCAGCCACTAGATTAGACATACAGGTCAGGCAGTGGTGGCACACACCTTTAATCCCAGCACTTGAGATCTCATGCCTTTGCTTGGGAAGCACACACACCTTTAATCCCAGGAAGTAATATGGCAGGGCAGAGAAAGGTATATAAGGTTTGAGGAAACAGGAACTCACTCTCTTGAGGCTGAGGATTTCATAGAGTTAAGAACTAGTGGCTGGCTGTTCTGCTTCTCTGATCTTTCAGCTTTCACCCTGATATCTGGTTCTGGGTTTTTTATTAAGATATCATCTAAGATTCAAACAACAGTCTTCCCTTGCAATTTTTACAATTGCTTTTCAAAGATGTATCATTTAGTCTCTGATGTCACTGGAATCTACTTTTGAGATGTTTTTATATTGAACTTTGACCTTTCAATATTTTTGTGTACTTTGATTAGATTCTGACCATATTATAAGATAATTCTATCATTATCAGATACAGCCTAATATTTGGATATTATCACAATATCTTAATTATTTAATCAGCCAGGGCTGATATACTTAAATTATTTGCAAATTTTCTGAAAGCTAAAAACAAGAAGATCTCAAACAACATGACATAGGAAGCTAAAGAATGAGAGGCAGTGCCGTGGGATGCTAGGTAGTCTGTCTTTGTTTCCTTTAAGACTGTGCCACTCTTACTATCAGACCCAAATCTTTAGCAATCATATGCTCTGTTTCTCTGAAAATCCTCCACAGCTCCTGGACACATACCCCAGGTTTTGAACTACCTGTCTTCAAAACTACATTACTTACTACCTGTCTAGGAACAGAGACGCCTCAACCCCAACAGCTGTGCCCTATGCCAATTTCCTAGGTCCTACCAGGCAGGGCACCCAGCACCTGAGTGGTCAGACGAGCTTTCTTCCAACAGGGAACTGTAATAAATGAACCCATAGTTATGTACAATACTGTAAAGAACAGAATGGCAATACAGACCAGTTAGGGAGACTGCTCATTATATATAAGTATGACTTTAAAAAAATGTATAACTTAGGAGACAGCTCCAAATTATTACTCCAGGGTAGCAGTTCTAATTTGATATAGAAATTTGAACTTTCGTAAAACATATCATGAAAATACCATAGGCTCAGGTGGAAGCACACTGGTATTATACGTCTGTTTTGGCTTACGGTTCAGTCCATGTCTGCTTAGCCCTGTGTATCTAGGAGAATATTTACAGTAGAAGCATGTGGTGGAGGCTACTGAGTAAACAAGAAGCAGATATGAAAGTACCCCTTTAGTTTCCTTGTTATCTGGCTGGTTCACATACTTGAAATCTTCAATGTTCTTTAAGGAGAGTTGCAGAATGACAAACTGAAACCTGTGTGTATATATATGCACAAGCTTGCTAACAACCATGTGTTGGTCAATGGTTTTATAACAAACATGGAAAGGTTGGTAAGAAATTAGACAATGTAAATAGAATAAGATAATGATTGAAAAGGTATATGTAGTCCTCAAGAATCAGAAAAGAATTCTTGAAGATAATGGCCCCAACACGAGGTGAGGACTGGTAGGGTGGTGAAGACACTGCATATTTTGCATGCTATGGTGAGAATATGTGATTCTCAGCCAAAGACAAAGGGGCAGCACCACAGTAAGGTCAAGTGAGAGGCAGAGCACACGTGATCATAGGACGTTACTTCCACTCTGCCCTGCATTTGGTATAACCTCGTCTCATTAAATCCTTTCTGATAGGAGGCATTGGTCCATCCTATGGCTCAGGGGTTCTCCTGTTCCTTGATTTGTGCAACACTGTTTCTTGGTGCCTCTCACTGGGCAGGAGGTTCCATACATCTACCAACACAACCAACCCCTGCACTGTTTCTTTCTTTTCACATACACCTTTCAAAACAATCTTACACACATGCATTTCTCTCCTAACTGCTAGACACTAATCATTGAACAAAAGCATCGTCTTACCTCCTCCCCCTATTGCATTCTCCTTGTCTAACTTCATGATTCATCTTAACAGACTAAGACATGAGGAGAAACAGAAACACATCGCTGGACACTGTGGTGACAGATTTCATTCTCCTCGGCTTGGCTCACCCCCCAAACCTAAGAACTTTCCTCTTCCTGGTCTTCTTCCTCATTTACATCCTGACACAGCTGGGTAACCTGCTCATCCTGCTCACTGTGTGGGCTGACCCCAAGTTGCATGCCCGTCCTATGTACATTCTTCTAGGTGTGCTCTCATTCCTGGACATGTGGCTCTCCTCCGTCATTGTTCCTCGACTTATTTTAAACTTCACTCCTGCCAGCAAGGCCATTCCATTTGGTGGCTGTGTAGCTCAGCTGTATTTCTTCCACTTCCTAGGCAGCACTCAGTGCTTCCTCTACACTTTGATGGCCTATGACAGGTACCTGGCAATATGCCAGCCTCTTCGCTACCCTGTGCTCATGAATGGAAAGTTATGCACAACCTTAGTGGCTGGAGCTTGGGTAGCTGGCTCCATCCATGGGTCTATTCAAACCACTCTGACCTTCCGATTGCCCTACTGTGGACCCAACGAGATAGATTATTTCATCTGTGACATTCCTGCAGTGTTGAGACTGGCCTGTGCTGACACAACAGTCAATGAACTTGTGACCTTTGTGGACATTGGGGTGGTGGCCGCCAGTTGCTTCATGCTGATCCTGCTCTCCTATGCCAACATCGTTCATGCCATCTTGAAGATCCGCACTGCTGACGGCAGGCGGCGTGCCTTCTCCACCTGCGGCTCCCATCTCACTGTGGTCACGGTCTACTATGTCCCCTGTATCTTCATCTACCTTCGGGCAGGCTCCAAGAGTCCCTTGGATGGAGCAGTTGCTGTATTCTACACGGTCGTCACTCCGTTACTGAACCCCCTCATCTACACCCTGAGAAACCAGGAAGTGAAGTCTGCTCTGAAGAGGCTAAGGGTAGGGAGAGGGAATGTGGATGGAGACAAGTAGCCACTGGCTCAGGGACCACACACATCATCATCACTGTCATGCTTTTAACTACTGCTCCTCATGGGACAAATGCACAAGTGATAATGGTTTAAACTAAACTGAGTTTAGTTGAAATTGGAAGAAACTTCCTATCGTAATCATTTCACTGTAGATTGTTTTAGAACTAAATGGACACCTTACTTTTACCATCTCTAACAACCTTTTAAGAAGAGAAAATGCTTTGTTACAAGCCAAGGCAGACACTAATGTATCTACAGCTTAGCAAGTACCTCATGATACCAGAAGCCTTGAAAGGAAAAATAAAATAAAACAAATGTTAACCAAACTTCCGATTTCCCTGTCTTTGTCCTTAATCAGGCCTCTCCAAATTCTATGAGTTTTGCTTGTCCATGGCATAAATACTCCCAAGCAGCTGAACTTGAAAATCCTGAATCATTTTTGGTAGTTAATTTTGGTTGTCAACTTGACACACCTGAGAGAAGAGAACCTCTATTGAAGACTTGCCTCTATCAGATTGGCCTGTGGACATGTCTGTGCGGTATTTTCTTGATTGCTATTTGGTAGATGAGGGCCTACCTCACTGTAGACACGCCACCCCTGAAGAAGTGGCCTTGAGTAGTATAAGGAAGATTCCTGTGCTAACCAGTAAGCAGCACTCCTCCATGCTCTCTGCTTCAGGTCTTTGCCTCCAGGTTCCTGCCTTGAGCTTCTGCCTTAGCTTCCCTTCATGATGGACTACAAGCTGTAAGCCAAATATATTCTTTCCTCCACCAAATTGTTTTTGGTTAGTCTTTTATCACAGCAATAGAAATCTAAGTAGGATAATCACTAATGGTTCTTTCCTGTTGCTCCCCCTCCCCGTTTACTTACATACCAAACTCTCGTTCTCACTTCTCCTTTTACTCCTCATTTATATCACAGTCAAATTTAATTTCCACCCAAGCATGGTAGTGCAGGCGTAGGATCACAGCACTCAAGAGACTAAGCAGGAGGAGCAGAAGTTCAGGACCAGCCTGGGAAACATCCTAAGTTTGAAGCCACAAACAGCAATCCACCAGCCTTAGCCTCCCCAGTACTAGGATTATAAGCATAAGCCACCATTGTGCCGTGGAATATTACTTTAATGAGGCAAAGATATGTTACATTCGTTTATTTTGTGGGATATTACTTTAACAATGTAAAGGTGTGTTGCATTTGTTTATGCTGCATTTGTTTAAAAATGTAAAGATGTGTTGCTGTTTCACTATGCCTGCCTAAGGCACCTGATTGGTCCAGTAAAAAAGCTGAATGGCCAATAGCTGGGCAGTAGAGGGGTAGGAGGGGCTGGTAAGTAGGTAAATAGGAGGAGAAATCTAGGCTCTGAAAAGAGAGAAGAGAGAATGAGGGAGAATGAGAGGGAGATACCTGGGGCCAGCCAGCCAGCCACCAGACAGACAGACACAAAGGAAGCAGGAAAACAGGACATACAGAATGAAAAAAAGGTTAAAAGCCTGGAGGTAAAACATAGATGAAGAGAAACATGTTAATTTAAGTTATAAGAGCTAGCAAGAAACAAGCCTAAGATAAGGCTGAGCTTCATAACTAATAATAAGTTTTATGTCATGATTTGGGAGCTGGAATGTGGCCCAAAGAAAGCCTGCTACAACCATATCCGGTGCCTTAGAGTTTCTATTGCTGTGAAGAGATATCATGACCACAACAACTCTTATAAAGTAAAAAACTCAATTGGGGGCTGGTTTACAGTTCAGAGGTTCAGTCCATTGCATTCATGGTGGAAAGAATGGAGGCATTCTGGCAGACATGGTGCTGGATAAGTAGCTGAGAGTTCTACATCAGGATCTGAAGGCAACACGAAGAAGGAGTGTCTCTGAGCCTGGCTTGAGCATCTGAAACCTCAAAGCCTGACCCCAGTGGCACACTTCCTCCAACAAAGTCACACCTACTCCAACAAGACTACACCTCCTATTAACACCACTCCCTATGAGCCTATGTCGGCTACTTTCATTCAAATGACCACACCCAGTTACCATAGTTATTATAGACCTTGTGACAATCTGTCATATATGACACTCAAGATGTCATCTCTTTAACTGGAGTAAATAGATTATGAGTCCCATGAGAGATATGACATTCTTTCTGTTTGTACTTGTTCCTCATCCCTAATAACTAGTAATCAAATTCAATTTTTTTTCCAAATAAAAACACTGCTGGCTGCTGGAGAGCTAGTCCTGCCCCTCACCTGGACACAGCAGGAGAGCTGGCCCTGATGGCATGGATACAAGAGAACTGGCAGGCTGACCAACACAGCTACCACCCAGGCCCAGATCCAGGACTTTGAGTTGGCCTAACCCAACATCTATCACATCTAAGAACTACTGGATGACATGAAAGGGCCAGTCCTACAGAACCAAAGCTGCAGGATCTCCATGACACAGGGTAACAACATGATATCAGAGAGGAGTCCCAGTGAGGGTCCAGTATTGATCCTCACAGCCTCAAACCAGACTCACTGAAATGAACAATTGGAAGTCAAGTTGTTTGAGCAAAAGGGTATTCTACATGACACACCGAAGCTTCCATGGCAAGATGTTGTTGTTGTTGTTGTTGTTGTTGTTGTTAAGGCAGATGTGGAGAGATGGGGAGATAAGTGGGATTGGGGGCACAGGATGTGAAATTCACAAAGAATCAGTAAAAAGTTTTTTTTAAAAAACTGCTGGCAACGTTTCCTAAAATGTTTCTTTAAAAATTAAGACATCAGGCTAGAGAGATGGCTCAGTAGTTAAGAGCTCTGGCTGCTCTTGTAAAGGAAGTGGGTTTGGTCCAGCACCCATATTGGGTAGCTCACAACCACCTGTAACTCAAGCTCCAGGGGGATCTGACATCCTATTCTGATCTCTGCAGGCATTCACACACACACACACACACACACACACACACACACACACACACACATACACACACAATATATATAGATATAGATATATACATATATACATGCACAGACACACATGCACATACAAAATTTTAAAATCAAGTTAGTATTTTAAATGAATAAAATAAAGTCATCATGCTCACTGATGCAATAGTGGTGTGGCTGCAATGGGGGTAATTTCTGACTGTATTTGAGGCCTGCTCCACAGGAAGAAACTCATAGCCGGCATTGTAAACCTAGCCTAAAGCTGGACAATCACAGACCCTGGAGAGGAACCTACTACTGTTGTTTTACTAAATGGGCATGTTATCAAACCGACTTCTAAATAGTTATGTTTATACCTATAGATTAGTGCTGCCCACACCCTTGACCAAAGAAGTTGCTTTTGCAGTGGGCAGCAGTTAATAAAAAGATTCAAAACTGGGCTGGAGAGATGGCTCAGAGGTTAAGAGCACCGACTGCTCTTCCAGAGGTCCTGAGTTCAATTCCCAGCAAACACATGGTGGCTCACAACCATCTGTAATGAGATCTGGCACCCTCTTCTGTATACATAATAAATAAATAAATCTTTAAAAAAAAATTCAAAACTGACCAAAGTGCAGAGAATAATTAACTGTTGGGAGTTCAGTTATAAACAGAACATCTGTATCACTACCACTACCCCATGCAAGGCTCAGGGAACATGGAAGAGGAGCTGGGAAAATGTAAGAGCTAGAGAATGGAGGAGAGTACTGTGAAATCCTGTTTCTGGATGTGACAGAACCATTGAATCCACAGACTCAGCTGTGGCTACCTGCACAAGATCAAGCCCAACAAAGCTCCATCATGAGTGGGAGAAAAGGTCATGAGGCTCATCCTTTATCTAGATAGCTATTGTCAGTTCATGGCTGCTGGGGGAGAGAATCATTTTTCTTCAATGATGTAGCCGTTGGTAAGTTGCCCATTCTCAAGTGAATAGCCCCCATTCATGTTCATGCAAGCACCCCCAGATTAAACTCAGAAAGCAGGAGAGTAGGAGAAGGAGTGGGAGGATAAGAAAGAGTAACCCAGATGAATGTGATCAAAATACAACACACATGTTAGTGGAATTTTTGTGGGGTATTTACCAGAGAAAACTGCTCAGACATAGGTTTAAGCCAATAGAAGTTCTTTATTAGCTGTCCAGCAACTATACTTGGTGTTTGGAATCCCAGTATAGCACTGAGCCTTTCTCAGGGTGAGCTTTTAAGCACAGAAACCATGTTTTGGGTTAACATACTTCAGTCAATAAGAACAGTTAGCCAGAAACAGAACTACAGAAGCCAAAAAAAGCAAGGTTAGTATACTTAGAGACTTTCCCAGAACTATAGACTTTAAAAGATTAGGTCTTTGTTTTCATTTTGGCAGATGGTACTGTCTACATGCTGAGTTTTACAACCTGAATGGTACTTCCATCATGGAGTCTGTTGTGCTGAGGTCTGGGGCCCTGTTACAGAACTGTCAACTAATTAATTTTTAAAATAAATAAAAAAAATTGATAAAATCAGTTATTCCTGTCATCTGTCTTATTTTCATCTGGAAAAACTAGAGATCAATCCAAAGAAACTGGAGGCAGAAGACCCAAGTAGATGCACTCTAAATGCATGGCTGACAACTTAAAAGCATCTCTTCCCTTGTCAATTTCACTCCTTTAGATGAACAATGTCATGATGAGACTCAAAATCCCTGACTCCAGAGATATGTTAGTATAACACCACTCCATGGTTTACAGGGAGGCCATAACCTCAGGAAGCAGACAGGATCGGAAAAAACAACATTGCCACACAGCAGCAGAATAGTGCGTCAAGCTTCAAATGTCCAAGTGGTAAACCAAGTGTGTATTTGAGAAATAGGATGCCAGACACCAAAGGATGGTGAAGTAGCTCTTTAAGAAAATGCTTCCCTGGCATTTGTGAGGATCTGAGTTCAGTCTTCAGCACAGACAATAAATAAACAGAACCTAGAAGTCAGAACAGGTTGCTTCGTGTCACTGAAGTCAACGTTTGAGAAAATACCTGGAGATCATCATTACTTCTGTGAGGACCAGCCTCCAGCAGCTCAGGATTTGAGGGGGAGCCTCTGGAAGACTATCCCTCAACTTGACTTTTCTATCTGAGGGGGCAGAACTTAATTCTCAGGGGGTGGCGAGGGGGACTAAACTTAACTCTCTGGGGCCAGTGAAAAAGGGGAAAGACACATACACACACTCTTAGGGTCTTTCTCTGTTCTCTCTCTGTGTTCTTTATTTCTTTTCCTTCTTCTATCAAGATGTATCCCTTCTATCTCTCCTGATGTCTTCCTTCTAACTTTTCCTTGATGTCTTCCTTCTACATCTTTCCTGGTGTTTTCCTTCTCTCATGTCTTTATTTTTTTCCCTTACAGCTTATAAATCCCAGTAGAATCTTCCTAGCAATATAAAAATTACAATGTGGTTACAGTCTCCTTTTCAAGTAAATGATTACAATAAATACAAGTTTTTAAAAAGCATGTTTTCTATATGCCTTACATGATTAAACATTTTATGTATTACAGGTGAAAAACAAGTTGTTCCAAGAACTCACATTCATTACCAAACAACTTGTTATAGATTAACAGAGTATAAGCAAGCAAGGTTTTGGGGTGGGGGTGTGTGTGTGTGTGTGTGTGTGTGTGTGTGTGTGTGTGTGTGTTTATCCATTTGTTTTACTGGCAGGCTGCATTTTGCAGTTACAAAGAAAAGACCAATTACTTTACTAGTTATCTTAAAAGGTAATCTTCTAAGGAATCTTTTTTTTTTTGTTTGTTTTTGTTTTTTTTTTTTGTTTTTTTCCGAGACAGGGTTTCTCGGTGTAGCTTTGCTTTGCGCCTTTCCTGGAGCTCACTTGGTAGTCCAGGCTGGCCTCGAACTCACAGAGATCCGCCTGCCTCTGCCTCCCAAGTGCTGGGATTAAAGGCGTGCGCCACCATGCCGGGCTCTAAATGTGTAGCCCAGGCTGGCCTCGAACTCGTGATCCTCCTGCCTCCGCCTCCTTCAGCAAATCCTACCGGCGTGCGCCACCACCACCGGCTAAGGAATCTTAAAAGAATCACAAACCTAAACTTTTAAGTATGAAAAACAATCAGTCAGCTCTACTTTAAATCCTCAGGGTGCATACCCATTCATCAGCAGTTTTTTATATCAGGAAGCTGAGAGCAGAAATGGGCACAAGGAATTAATCATCATCCCAACATAGCAAGAAAGGTACATCAGCCAATGATAGCCAGGTTGGCACTGTTCTTGTTTCTTGACCTCAATGAGTCCCTCACTCATCTATGAAAAGTATGCCTTTAAATTGTTTTCCTCTGGGCAGTGGTGGCTCACACCTTTAATCCCAGCACTCGGGAGGCAGAGGCAAGTGGATCTCTGAGTTCGAGGCCAGCCTAGTCTACAGAGTAAATTCCAGGACAGGTTCCAAAGCTATACAGAGAAACTCTGTCTCAGGCTGGAGAGATGGCTCAGAGGTTAAGAGCACTGACTGTTCTTCCGGAGGTCCTGAGTTAAATTCCCAGCACCCACATGGTGGCTCACAACCATCTATAATGAGATCTGGTGCCCTTTTCTGTGTACATAATAAATAAATAAATCTTTTTAAAAAAAAGAAAGAAAAAAAGAAAGAAAGGAAGGAAGGAAGGAAGGAAGAAAGAAAGAAAGAAAGGAAGAAAGAAAGAAAGAAGCCCTGTCTCAAAAAATAAAAAATAAAAAATAAATAAACAAATTGTTTTCCAAGATTTTTTCTCAAAGCCATTAATAAAAACATCATAACCTAAACTTAAGTCATATTTAAAGCTTTCTTTTAGCTATGATGCACACCAAAACCTGTGAACACATCTCTAAACATTAAGATTAAAAGAACTTGAGCTAACTGAGCTTCTGGGACACAATTGTTTTTCTTAATCATTAACCTAAGTCACAGTCTATGGCTCCTCAATAGAAACTCATGTGTTCTAGCTGTGTGATACTTCCTTGTTTTATTTTTTATCCTCTGCAGCCTCTGCTTTATCAGAGGCAGGGGCAATATTTTATCCTACCTTTAACTATGTTAATTTTTCCACTAAACTAACCTCTATCATAATCCCTTATTATACTTATTAAAGATTCTCAATCATCAAAATCGTATTTAAACTAACACTATTATTGTATAAAGTCATTGCTACAATTAAACAGTACATCTTAGGAGGAAATCATCTTCATAATAATCCACAGGTAAAATACCCAGTAGAATGGGATATTTCCATGAGATATTCATACTACATTAAGGGCAGAGGGGATCCCCCACACCCATTCATACCATGCCAGATACCAGAAAAAAAATGGCAGCAGCAAACACGTAAAGGCACAGCAGTAGCAAGAGACATTCCGGGGCCAAGGCTCTCAGGGCCTTTTCTGTCTGAGATTCACCCAGCAGAGCTTTGCTTCCTAGTGGACTGATCACCTAAAGTCAGTTGCTACCTGCTGCTCCTCTGACATGGCCACTGGCAGATAGATCATATACAAATTCATCGAAAAAGTGTGTGTAGTTTCATATGTACAAATGCCAAGCTAGTCAATCAATGAAGCAAACGATTTTTGTATTGCAGTGTTGTTAATAAGAACTTAGTCTCAATATAAGAAAATAGTGAGAGCCAGTGACTTGGCTCAGATGGTAAAGATGCTTGCCACTAAGCCTGATGATCTGAGTTCAATCCCTAGACCGATATGATAGAAAGAGAAAACCAACTTCCACAAGTTGTTCTCTGCCATCTCCAAGCATACTGTGACATGTGAACACACATGTACCTGCACAACACACACATACAAACACATGCACACACACACACACACACACACACACACACACACACACACACTGATTAGTTTTTTTTTTTAATTTTTTTAAGAAAATAAATGAGTTAAATTAGCTAGTCACAGGAGTGTATGCCTGTAATCCCAGCACTTGGGAATCTAGTAGGAGGATCACTACTATATGTGTAAGGTCAGCCTGGGCCATACAATGAGACTTTGTTTCAAAATAAAAGAAAATAAGAGGGAAAAGGAAGGAAGTCTAAAATACCACTTCACCTCCCACAGCTCCTTCCTTCTTCCTCCTTTATTCCACCCACTTTAAGATAATTTACACTAATCTAAAAGAACTATAACAATATATACTAAATATGGAGGGCTGGTGGATCACTTGATGTCCTGCAGTATTTGACCACCAAGGAAGCTTTACTTCAGCAACCTTACGTCTTAGTGAAGTAGCCCCATTACCTGATTTTGAGAGAAGAAAAGGTACAATTTCTAGAGTTTACCAACAGATACTTGATTTTGTCACCAGCTAGCTGTGTGTCCTTGGGCAGATTAGCTGGGGGTGTTTGTTTGTTTGTTTGTTTGTTTGTTTGTTTGTTTGTTTGTTTTTCTGAGTCTTGGTTGCCTTATACAATGCCACTGTTAAGAGCCATTTGAGTGAAATAACTAGTATAAAGTATCTAAAATATTGATGACATTTAGTAAGTGGTGGCTGTCTTAGATACTGCTCTGAAGAGACACCATGACCAAGGCAACTCTTGAAAAGGAAAATATTTCATTGGGGCTGGCTTATAATTTCAGAGGTTTAGTCCATTATCATCATGGCAGAACATGGCAGCATACAGGCAGACATGGTGCTAGGAAAGGAGCTGAGAGTCCTAAGCCTTGATGGACAGGCAACAAGAAGTGAACTGAGACACTGGGCATATCTTGAGTGCAGGAGACCTCAAAGCCCACCCCCACAGTGACACACTTCCTCCAACAAGGCCATAACTACTCCAACAAAGCCACACCTCCTAACAGTGCCATTCCTATGAGCTTATGGGGGCCAATTACATTCAAGCTACCACATTCCACTCCCTGGCCCCCATAAGCTTGTAACAATAAGATAATGCAAAATATGTTTAGTCCAACTGCAAAAGTCCCCATACTCTATCATAGTCTCAATGATGTTGTAAAGGCCAAAGTTCAAAGTGTCTTCTAAGATTCATGCAACCTCTTAACTCTAATACTCTCTAAAATCAAGATCAAGAAACAGATACATACATACAGTATATAATGGCACAGGGTATACATTACCATTCTAAAACATAGGAAAGAGAGCATAGTGAGGAAATACTGGACCAAAGCAAGACTGAAAACCTCTTGAGCCAGGTCCCCACAGTTCAAATCTCCCATGTTGCTACTAGTATGGCACATTAAACAGTGCTTAAATCATTCCACTGCTTTCCTCACCCAAAGTAGCAAATTCAATTCCTCCAAACAAAATCACGGTCAGGCCTATCACAACAATACCCAGTCTCTGGTACCAACTTCTGTCATAGTTAGGGTTTCTATTGCTGTGAAGAGACAACATGACCATGGCAACTCTTATAAAGGAAAACATTTAACTAAGTGGTTATAGTAATTTGAATGTAATTGGCCCCCGAAAGCCCAAAGGAAGTGGCACTATTCGAAGGTGTGGCCTTGTTGAAGTAGGTGTGGCCTTCTTAGAGGAAGTGTGTCACTGTAGGGGTGGGCTTTGAGGTCTCTTTTGCTCAAGCATCCCTCAGTGTGACTTTCAGACCATTTTCTGTTGCTGCAAGATGTAGGACTTTTTGGCTACTTCACCAGCACCATATCTGCCTACACATTGCCAAGTCTTGGGGGAGGGTAGGAAGAGGGAAGAGAGGGGGATCTGTGGTTGGTATGTAAAAATGAATAAAAAATTAAAAATTAATTTAAAAAATAACAAGATAAGTGCAATAAGAAGGCATAAATTAGGACATTTTAAAATCTTTTACCCAGTTTTTTTTTTAACAAAGGAAACAACAAATGCTGGCAGGAATGGAGGAAAAGAGGAACCCTTACTCACTGCTGATGGGGATGGAGAGTCCTGAAAGCACTAATCGTAGAACTGCCATTATGGCCCAGCTATCTTACTCTTAGATACACACCTGAAAGACTGGACTCTAAACCAAGCACGTCTAATTACTGCTGTGTTTACAATTTCCAGGAAATATAGCCAGACTGTCTCAAGAAAACAAAAACAGACAAAACTACTGGCAAAGAGATGGTAAAAAGAGAGCCCTTGTGCACTGGGAATGTAAATGAATACAGCATTGTGGAAAACAGAATTGAGATTCTTTTAAAAAAAAAAAAACTGAAATAATTTCTGGGTGTGTATCCAAAGGAAACTAAATCATCATCCCAAGGAGGTATGTGCAGCACTGTTCACACTAGCCAAGATGTTGAATTAGCCAAAATGCTCAACAGCAGAATGGATAGAGAAGTTAAGTACGGGGCATGGAGATGTGGCTCAGTTGATAGAGGCTTGCCTAGCATGAAGGAGGCTCTGCGTTTGATCCCCAGCATAGCATAAACTGTATTTCGTGGTAGGACATCCCTAATACCATTTCTCCTAAAAGAGGCTGGAGGGTCAGTTGAAGCTCATCTTCAGCTGCATAGGGAGTTTAAGGACATCCCTAGGATACATGAGACAAGAAAAAGAAAGATGGAGAGGGGTGTTGAGAGATGCAGAGGACCCAGGTTCAGTTTTCAGCACCCACATGGTAGTTTACAACTATCCATAAGTCCAGTTCCAAGGGATCTGATACACTCTTCAAATCTCAGTAGGCACCAAGCACACACATGGCACACATACACATATGCAGGCAAAACATTCATACATAAAATGAGTAAATTTAATAATTTTTTTAAGGAAAAGAAGGAAAGGGGGCAGAGAGATGGCAGTGTTTAAGAGCACACTGTGCTCTGTATAGAGGACCCAGGTTTAGTTCCCAGCACTCGCACGGCAGCTCACAAACTGTCTTAGTTAGGGTTTCCTTTGCTGTATAGACACCGTGACCACAGCGACTCTTATAAAGGAAAACATCTAATTGGAGTGGCTTGCTTACATTTCAGAGGTTCAGTCCATATCATCATGGTAGGACATGGCGAAATACACGTAGACATGGTGCTGGAGCTAGAGCTGAGAGTTCTACATCTTGCAGGAAACAGGAAGTGGTCTCAGACATTGGGCAGTAACCTGAGCATACTCAAAGCCTGCACCCACACTGACACATCTCCTCCAACAAGGCCATACCCACTCCAACAAAGCCACACCTCGTAATAATACCACTCCCTATGATATTATACAGGCCAGTTACATTCAAACTACCCCACAAACATAGCATTCAAACATAACCCTAGTTCTAGGACATCCAGTGCCCTCTTCTGACCTCCATGGACACCAATCACTCACAAAGCATACATAGAAATACGCAGACAAAACACTCCTATATAAAAAATATAATAGCCAGGCATGGTAACTCACACTTTTATTCCCAGCACTCTGGAGGCAGAGACAGAAAGATCTCTGTGAGTTCAAAACCACCTTGGTCTACAGAACAAGTTCCAGGACAACCAGGGCTACACAGAGAAACCCTTGTTTTTGTTTTTGTTTGTTTGTTTGCTTGTTGTTTTGGGTTTTTTGTTGTTGTTGTTGTTGTTGTTTAGTTTTTTTTTCACTCTTTACTCTTTGGAGGCCCACCACCCAACTCCCAAATTAATACAGGAAGACTTATTCTTTCTTATGAACTCCTGATCTTAGCTTGACTTGTTTCTAGCCAGATTTTCTTAACTTAAATTATCCCATCTACCTTGTGCCTCTGAGCTTTTACTTTTCTCTATTTTATTTACCTTTCTTTACTTCTTACTCTGTAGCTGGCAGGGTAGCTGGGTGGCTGGGTGGCTGGGTGGCTGGGTGGCTGGGTGGCTGGGTGGCTGGGTGGCTGGGTGGCTGTCCCCTGGAGGACTCCTCTCCTTCTCTTTTTATTGCTCCTCCCTCTTCTCTCTTCTCCTACTTATTCTCTTGGCCTGGTAGCCCTACCTAGCCCTCTCCTGTCTCGCTATTAGACCAATTACATGCTTCAGACAGGCAAAGTTACACAGCTTTACAAAGTTAAACAAATGAATGCAACACATCATTGCATCATTAAACAAATATTTCACAGTATAAAAAAATTGTAACACATCTTAAAATAATATTCTATAACGTCTCAAACCTGATCCCTCCTGCTCCCATCACCACCTGTCCCCAGTGCACCAAAAAAAAAAAATCAATTCTAGTTCCATTCCCAGGAATATCCATGCATCCCCCCCAAACCCCCTTTGTTATTTACCTCTCTGAGTCTGAACTGTAGCATGATTATCCTTTGCAGCTGGAGTTTTCCGATGTCTACTGGGCTCCTGCAGCCACTCAGACCCAAGTAAACA